>NC_059371.1:770000-1070000 GCF_019703515.2 Myxocyprinus asiaticus | reverse complement strand
GATTCAGCGCTGTGCTGGAACACTTCATCTTGGAGACAACATCTGCTAACTGTGCTGACGTAACTGGTTGAAAGTGAGTCAGGGAGCTGGACTTTGAAGGAATTAGTGGTCGATCAAATTGTGAAGGTACAATCGCACCTTTAATCTGCTCAATTTAGTGAGTAAAGAAGTTTAAAAATGTTTCACAGTTCTCTTGAGTGGCGTCCAGAAAAGCATTTCTAGTTGGGTTGAAAACAGAATCAATAGTTTTGAACAATAGTTTGGGTCGATTTGTATTATCAGAGATTAATGTAGAGAAAAACGTAGTTTTGCTTCCTTTACAGCTCTCTGATAGTTAGTTAAACACTCATTTAAAATATCATAAGAGACCTGAAGCTTGTCTCGTTTCCACTTGCGTTCAGCTTTTCTGCACTCTTGTCTGAGGGCGCGAGTGACGTCATTTAGCCAAGGCTGTGAAACACCCTTAACTCTCCTTGGCTTAAGCGGAGCGACATTATCAAGAGTAAAAGAACAAGATTGATTAAAAGCTTCACAATTTAAACAATAGATCTAATAATATATATTTTTATTTAATTTAATTATTATTATTATTATTATTATCATTATTATTATTTTAACACAGAATCAACCCGAGTAAAGGCACTGAAGATTTGAAGACTGTGGGGATGTCAGGTGGTCAGATGTGCCTGAATGACTCTGATGAACAGAAATGGAAAATGATCTGAGAATAGAAACTGTGCAAAAGTCAACGTAGCCAGCCTACTTTACATCACACACGTCAATGTTTCACTTATACTCTTTATCCAGAGAGCAGTTTCATACATGTTCTGTACATTTACGTTCATTCAATAATAGGCCTAAAAAAAACACATATACTGTACATTTGCGCAGGTTTGTCGATATGAGGTTCCAATCCGGCTTTACATCTCACGATTTCTAGGCTGATGTACTCAAACTGGGCATGCGCAGAGTGACTTCTGACTGGAGGCGAGAAGGAAATTAAAGACCGAAATTATTCCCTAGCAAATGTACATTTCAATGCTTGACGATAAAAAAAATTCACATTACACGCACTACTGAGGTAATTTGCCATTCGTTCATAAGGCGGGTCATCTCGTGATGACAAACACTTCTTTCGTTAAACCGTTGCGTCTATTTTAATAATCGACAAGCTGACAGTTCATAGTTAGGATATATAGGCTACATACTGAGACACTCGAACAAAATGACGATGTAACTACAGGTAAAACTCTCAGATCCTTCCCATTTTATTAACTTTATGCAAGCATTCAGTCCAACTATCTCATTAAAATTATCACTCTTATTTATGATCGACATATCTAAGTATTCTGACACGTAAAGTGAAACTGTTCGTGTGCAAGTTGCATTTGGCCATAATTGTGATTATTTTCTGGGAATTGCATATTTAGGCATGATAGTTGCTTGACATTTGTCTACGTTATGATCCTCTGAAGTGAACGTCTCATGAATAGGCTAGTTAACATATACGAGCATTAAACAGGAAACCGAAAGTGTTTCACTTCATACTTTTACTTTCGCTTTTAAAGCTCCGTGTGTCTCTCTCACATGTCTGAGTGAGTACACGACATTATTCCACTGTAAGTTCATCGAACATTTTATTTATTTATTTCTTCATCCGAGTAAGCAGAACTTTTTGAGTGTTTATTGGATCAGGTCTGTATGGAAATCCGACTGCAGCTGTACACATAATTTGATGGTGTTGTGTTGTAGACTGATGGAGGACAGGTCGAGACACATGCGCCTGAGAGAATGGCTCATAGCGCAGATAGACAGCGGCAAATACGCTGGACTGAGCTGGGAAAACCAGGAGAAAACCATGTTTAGAATTCCCTGGAAACATGCCGCTAAACAGGACTACAGACAGAACCAGGACGCAGCGCTCTTTAAGGTGAAAGGGTTATACTATAGTATTAGGCTGGTTTCAGTTTCATTATTTTTTATTTTTCCCAGCAGGGATTTGAATGTGAAACATACTTTCAAAGCAATAATAATAATAATAATAATAATAATAATAATAATAATAATAATAAACAAGCCCCCTATTAATGACTTTTAATCAATATAATGCCTTAACAGAGCAAAGTAATAATGCTGTTAATTGATTGATGATTGATAAGACTTGATGACGTCCAAATATTTTTTATATACATATATATATATAATTTATCTGGTCAAGGTGGAGGGATTGTTCACCAAAATGAAATTTTTTCACCCTCATGCCATCCCAGATGTGTATGACTTTCATTATTTTGCTGAATACAAACAAATATTATATATATATATATATATATATATATATATATATATATATATATATATATATATAAGGTCTTAAATATTGATCTGTTTCTCAGATCAGTACAGTGATGTACCACCGTAGATAAGAATCTGAGTATTTGGTTAGTGATTAAGCAGAATTTTTTTTTTTTTTAAATGGCCAGTTCCTAAAATATTACATTTAGCCCCCCTGATATGTAATAAAATACAGCCTTGATATAAACATTTTAACAGTATACAGTACAGGGTGTAACTGTCTATGTTTGTCTAAGGCATGGGCCATGTACAAGGGTAAATTTCAGGAGGGCAGGGACAAAGCAGACCCCTCCACGTGGAAAACTCGTTTGCGCTGTGCCCTCAACAAGAGCACAGACTTCCAGGAGGTTCCGGAGCGTAGTCAACTGGATATCTCAGAGCCGTATAAGGTCTACCGTATCCTCGAAGACAATGGACGAGTCATAGGTATTATGAAAAATCTCCACTTCTGTTCCTCGTCCTCAGCCACCCACCAGCCAAATCTCACTTCCTCATTTATACCAAATTCAACCAAAATTATACCTTAAAATCCTTCTTCTCTCCTGAAGAAACTGCTGGAAACCCATTGATATTGCAGGACAATGACAGCAGCCGAGCGTTGAGAGGAACGCATATGCCTATTCAGGTACTGCTCTAGGAAAACTATACTGGAAATCCCCACACTCTCTACAGATGCTATTTAAACATGCCTGCTGACTGAAAAAGTTGTTTTTGCTGCCACCTATTGTACATATATTTAAAGGCTGTTCACACTGCCCCAATAAATAACAACATTTCAAACATGGCAAAGTTGGCTGTCGGTTTTGAAACTGTTGTGTCACACTGCACCACGGAACACTAGCAGGGTGTTTTCAAACCATTGAAGGGTTTTTTTTGTTGGGGGCAGTGTGAACTAGTGAGTTTTTTGTCCTGTGTAAATAATAATTTATTCTTCACCTCCAGCAGGTCAACCCACTTGGTGACTCAAACAGAGGTAGTCTTTTAGTTTCACAAAACAATAAACAAAAAGATAACATGTAACTGAGCATGGTAAATGTTTCAGTTACATTGTGTGTGTGTGTTTGTGTGTGCAGAGATAGCTCTAAATGGCAGGTCGTATGTGTATCCCAGTACAGGCGCTGAAGTCTGTGGTAGCGCCATTCCTCAATCTGTTCCTCTGTATTCCTCTCGGGGCCCCTTAACTGGTGAGAGAATTTATTAATATCTGTTTAGTTCATAGAGTACAACTTGAACTAGATCTCATAATGTTTTTAAAAGATATTATGTCAAATTTAATTACTCGATGAAAGACAGTAAGATGAATAAACTCGATGTAGCATATTTTACGTTTCATATTATGTGGACACTTCAAGGAATAGTTCAACCAAAAATGTAAATTCTGTTATAATTTTCTTATCCTCATATCATTACAAAACTGTATTATTTTCTTTCTTATGCTGAATCTCACTGAAGGGAAAAAAAAATATGACGTATGGGTAAGTACGCTTGAACCGCATACTTTTAATGATACTTCTGGGTGGTCTTGTGAGTTTTAGAGCAAGTCCTTATCAACTGCCATTGTATTTAGAAGACAGAACTGAATATTCTTTGCTTTTTCTACCCTTTTGTGTTCTGCATAAAAAAGAAAGTAATACAGAATAATACGGATGACAAACACAAAGTGTCACAATATTGTTTGTTTTTGATCTGTGTATCTATTATTTTAGCATATAAAACATTATACACCAATCAGTCACAACATTAAAACCATCTGCCCACTATTGTGTAGGTTCCCCTCATGCCGCCAAACAGCGCCAACCCGCATCTCAGAATAGTATTCTCAGATGCTATTCTTCTCACCACAATTGTACAGAGTGGTTATTTGAGTTATTGTAGACTTTGTCAGTTCGAACCAATTCTCTGTTGACCTATCTCATCAACAAGGTGTTTCCATTTGCAGAAATGCCCCTCACTGGATATTTTTTGTTTTTGGCAACATTCTGAGTAAATTCTAGAGACTGTTGTGTGTGAAAATCCCAGGAGATCAGCAGTTACAGGAATACTTAAACCAGCCCATCTGGCACCAACAATCATGCCACGGTCCAAATCAATGAGATCACATTTTTCCCCATTCTGATGGTTGATGTGAATATTAACTGAAGCTTCTTACCCATATAACAGTAACTCAGATAACCACTCTGTACAATTGTGGTGAAAAGGGTAACACTTTATAATAATGGTGCATCATTAATAGGTAATTACGCAGGAATTAATGCAGGACAAATGAGTAGTACTACATTAACACTTTAGTTTCTACTATTAACTAATATGGAAACACGATTAATTAATCAGTAAGTAATAGTGAACTGATGACTGAGGTAGTTCACTGTTAGGTAATCAGTAATTACTGAATTTGATTTGTCTCATTGAGAACTATTAACTAACAATGGCTAATTTAAAATAACTACTAATTAATTACTAATCAAAACATTAACATGCATCTAAAATGCGATTGATTATGTTTTTATTGTGAACAAGATCATGAAATGCGCATTCAGAGAAACAAGCACCTCATGGGTGTTCTTTGTGGAAATTAATTTATGAACGTAACAGCTCTCTAAATCAAGGCTACAGTGTCTGGTAGAGTATCATAGTCAGCTTACCTTACAGACATATAGGGATGTTTGTGCCCAACCTGTGTATTCCTTGGGATATCTCTTCTGTTCATAACAAATTATTAAATACTGGAGGTCTTTTTCAATAATTTTGGTAACCCATAAGTAATCAAGTGTTACCACATAAATATGAAGGAATTACTAATGATCTGGACCATTATTTTAAAGTGAGGGTCATGGTAACGCATTATTAATTAATGAGATCTTACTGTTTCCTTCCTTGGGAGTTAAAGGTTATCTGGACCATTATTATAAAGTTAAAACACATTATAAACTATTAATAGTAACTGACATTTTTTCTATTTAATCAAACAGATAGTTAACAAACATTCACAGACATAAAAAAAAGTCATTAAATTATGAATCATTGAATTAATTGAACATATTTGCATACTTAACTAAACACATTGTCTTACATATTAGTTAATAGTAGTAACTAAAGTGTTAATGTACTACTAATTTGTCCTGCATTAATTCCGACATAATTACTTAATGATGGACCATTATTATAAAGTGTTACCGTGAGAAGAATATAATCTCAGAATGCTATTCTGAGATGCGGGTTGGTGCTGTTTTGGCGGCACGAGTGGACCTACACAATATTAGGCTGGTGGCTTTAATGTTGTGGCTGATCGGTGTAAATGTCTTATTTTGCTTGAAAATTTGCTTGTGCTACCTTTCTTTCAAATAAATTCAACTTGGTTTGAAATTTTATCAATGACACTCATACATTTGTAAGTGTGGCCAAATACTTCTTGGGGACACTGTAGTCTGAAACTCTTTTTCCTTGTTTGTAGACTGCCGTCTGGAGGTGTGCTTGTTCTATCATGGTAACTTGGTGCAGAGTGTGGTAACTGCATCTCAAGACGGATGCTTCATCCTGCAGGGCTGTTCTCCAGTAGGAAATGAGCGCATTTATGGGCCTTGTGAAGCTAGGAAGGTCTTCTTCCCTCGTCCAGACATTGTACCATTGCCCCCGGGCATCAGTGATGCCATGAGCCGCCTGCTTCCCCACCTGGAGAAGGGTGTGCTGGTGTGGGTCGCTCCAGATGGCATCTTCATCAAACGCTTCTGCCAGGGCCGTGTGTATTGGGACGGTCCGTTGGCCGAGCACAGAGAGAAACCCAATAAACTGGAGCGAGAGAGGACCTGCAAACTCCTGGATATGACGATTTTCTTAGAAGGTGAAGAAGAAACCCTGCTGAAAAGACCAGCATAAGCTGGCATGCTGGTATAGCTAGTGGAGTAGCATAGACATTTTGTTCACCAGTACGGATGTCAGGTTTAATATGGTTTCAGAATGAACTGCAATTAAAAAATGTCACCGTTAATTAAACTGAAAGAATCTACGGTTAAAAACTGAAATGTTTTATTTACACGTGGCAAAAATATTCATTATAATATAAAATAGTTTATATATATATATATATATATATATATATATATATATATATATATATATATATATATATACATACATACAGATTCACAGCATTCAACGCTACATTTCAGTTTTAGTCATTTCGGACTTTTAAATCGCCTGCTGTAAGCAATGTTCCCGTTATTATGCATTGTCCTCAGGTGTGTGAGGTGTTGTGGAGAGTATTTTTTATGGAGTTTGTTGCCGTTTCTTTATGGTGGGGTACACAACGGATTGCTTTAATAAACTGTTACAGAAGAAAAAAACAGTTGGATGCCGTGAACTACATGTTGTGCACACACAATGATCTTACAGTTATGCACTTTTGAAGTGATTCCAAGCATTCTGGTTACATTGAAGCACATTATTTTGTGCCCAGGATGTCTTGTAATTGATACTGGTGCAGTGCAGGTGTTTTCTCTTTCCCTCGTTAGCTGTTCAGAATATCGCAGCTGTATAGCGTTTGACATGGTTGAATTGCTCCATAGCGCTTTAAAATAGAAAATTTACAATTCGTGTCCCACATGAGGTGCATATTTAATGCTTTTAAAAATTAGATGAATATCATAAGGTTGTTGCATCACTTGAAGGAAATGCATACGAACGTGGCTGATATGAGAATTTCAAAATAAAGGTGTATCTTAAAAAAATACATCAATATTTACTCATTAAAATGTATGACATTGTATCGATGGATCGTTACACCCCTGTCTTATACCTACTAATTATTTAATAGCTGTGTCCCAAACGATACACTATACACTTAAAAAATATACTATGCACTCAGCCATGTAGTGTATGAATTTTCAAAGTGTAGTATCATCCCAAATGGAACACTTAACGGTTTGTTATTACATGGAAGAGTTCCCATTTAACAGCTGACGGGAGTGACGTTTCAAGCGCACGTGATGTGTTGCTGCTAGCTTTAGCACATTAGCCAACCTCAGTTCAAAACTTGTATCTTAAACAACGTACATATTCATACAGCTTGGGGTGATGGTAAAGCATTCAACTCACATTTGAAAGGTGCTGTATCTACTGAAGTTTTGTTAGCTGCTACATTCTCAATTATTTATAGCTGATTTTTCAGACCAGCAGTGCTGCCAGGTAACTCCACCCCTTCTGCTATGTACGACAAGTTGCGAGCACTGAGTGCATGAAGTGTCCAACATTCCACACTCCGTTATGACGGTTTTAAAAAGTGCATCATCCGAGTCATTAAAGTACACTTCTTTTTGCTACATTTTCAGTGTAAACGTACTACTCGCACTTCTTACTAGGGATGTGCCCAAAGCCGAAAACCTTATTCGGAAAGGCACATATAATAACGGATTCATCCAAATAATAGAAACAATATTCGTTTGACTGATAATCCAAGAAGCACATGGATAAAGCAACATCTTAAATAAAAGAAATGACGGTGAGTCTGTGAAGTCAATATTAGTAGCCTACTAAAGTGTAAAACTTAGGAATGAAAATGCGCATGGTGTGATTTCAGATCGGATGGGTGCTGTCTTGACTCAGTTTGCGGTCTCCATTAATTGTGCACGTCTGGAGCTTGTCAAGTGTAACATTAACTAAGACACTGCATCATATAGGCTACATTCTCCACGCCTTAAAATGTCTATATTAATGTATCACACAATTCACATGTAATGATTTCCATGTATTCATTTATTAACCAACCTGAGCGCAATGTTAAAACAGTGATGATTTCACAGCGTCTATTCACCTCTAAAAGTTGACCACATTTATTTTCACATCAGCGATTTGTAGGGTAAGGATCTGGTTAAGACTTTATCCAAAAAAATGCTCCTGTAAAGGGGTTAGAGGGAAAGGAGGAGGCGAGAACTGGCTTGACAATATAAATAATAGTTTAATAATAAACTTAAACAAAAACACACAAATATAAACACGTATAGGGCAGCTGCCTGTAATTCTCTCTCTCTCCCCAGCTGTCGTCTCCGGTCGCTTTTATCCCTTGCTCGCTCATCAAGCTGACTGGGGTCCAGGCGTGCATCATTACAGCCCAGCCCGGCCCTTCGTGCTACACTCCTCCCTGCATTGCCTCACGCCGGGGAGCCCCGCCTCCGTGTTACAGATCCATAAAGGTTTAAATGCGCCATAAAATGTAGATCTATTCAGAATATTCCTGTATTCCATATTCATGTGATACAAAAAAACTGAAACATGCGTGATCGTTTTTCTCCTCCCTTTAAATTGTACTAAATTTGAAAATATTAACGTAAAATTATTATTATTATTATTATTAGACTATTATTATTCTTTTCCTCTATTTCACTAATTCTGTACATGTAATTCAACAAAGTAATTATGTCCTCCACATTATGTTAAAATATGTGAGCACAAATCAGCCTCGAGTGTAAAATTCCTGATATATTTATGGGACTTTCACCTATTTGTATGAAATATTGATTTATTCTAATTTCTTTTAATGTTTGTATTTAATGTTTACTGCAAAATATGTGCTTGACATTTCACAATTGCTTGACACCTCGTGCCTCAGTTAACAACATATTCTACAGTTCATGAGCCTACATGTTCAGCTTCATCTGGTAAGAAAAAAATAATAATATAATAAATAATATAAGATAATAATATAATGAAATAATAATAGCACAATAATAATAATAGTACTCAGAGTAATAATAATTAGTATTATTTTTATTAGGCTATTATTATGAATAGGTATATACAAGGTATATTTTACTTATAAAAACTATACATGTAATAGAGTTACATGTAAAAAATGGGTGTTTCATTTAGTTTAAGCCCCACCTACATTCCATTCTATCCAAATACAGAGACAGATACAGATAATTTTGCGATAGTAACAGATATAGATACAAATGCAGATAATGGCTGTGCTGCACACCCCTACTTCTTGCACTACAAAATGGCGTAGAATAGTGTAGAAGTGTGTGGTTTGGGACGCACTTATTGTGTATTTATTAGTTTTCCTATTGTAGGGATGCATGCTGCATTTAGCGTCCATATATCCTTAAGAAATGTGTCCACTGACACATTCAGTTGTGATATGACTTTTTTGCCTCAGTGCTGTTGCATAATAAGAAATTTTGCACAAAAAAAAAGGAACTACAATTATTTTTTCAGATGGTAATCTACGGTAACTGTCAAAAACTCTCACTATGGCCCCCCTATTCAGCAAAACATATTGGTCTTCTTGATGCTGGTCATGAAGGGAGACTTGCTGGTTAAGGCACACCAACTTACCAGCATCCAAAACACAACATATGCTTATGACCAGCTTTGCTGGAGAGGGAGGGCTGAGCCTGGAAAACCAACCATTTGTACAAGTTTTATTACAAATCATTTCCCCTGATAATGGGGAACAGTAACTCTCACTGTTTTCTGCCTTACTTGCAGATTTGCAAAAGCATCAGCAGGGCACAGGGCCAGAGCCGCAATACATAGTGGATCTGTGCTTTGGAGAAGAGTTCCCTGACCCCAGCCAACCAAAGACCAAGAAACTCATAACAGCACAAGTGAGTATTCAAGTGGCTCTAAGTGTAGGTACCATACTAAGCAGTTTTACCTGAACAATTCTGGATTAATTAACTGTTTAAACAGTAAAACAGCCTGTGCTCACCTTGCAAACATTTTTACTGTTGGCATTGTAAAATCAAAAATCTAGAGTGACCATAATTCTGCCTAGTAGGACATGTTCCTTGACTTATTGTTGGTCCTTAAGCACTACTATATACAGCATTATTGTCAAAAAACATAGCCCTAATCTTATCCCTAATGCTAACTATTAACTGTATCTAAAATCAGAGACAAATGATTGCTTAATAAGAATGTTGTTGAAGCCCAAAAGACTTCAACACCCAGAACATATATTAATTCCAGGTGTAAACGTGGCCCAGAATATTCCTTGATCAAAATACTTTGTTGTTCCTGGCACAACTTTCCTATGAACAATTCATAGCCCTATGCCTTACCCTAACCCTACCTTTAAAATCTGAGTGAAATGATTGTTTGATAGGAATTATTTCAGGCCCTAACCCCAGAATTGATGGATCTCCGAGCAGAACTCTACCATAACTCTACCATCTGTTTAACCAACACCACGGACCCTAATGCCAGTCTGAACCCCCAAATTGACAGATACCTGTGGTTCCTAGACCCTCAGAGCCAGGGCCAATTCTAATGATGAATTGAAAGTTCTAATGGATGAATTGAATGACATGAAACATCTGAGGGCAATAATTGGTTGATTGATAGAAAGGTTGTTCCAGGACCAGCAAAAGCTGTTGGTCCTTCTTATGCAAGTTTTTTTTAACAATAGATCTTTGACTTACCAGTAGAGGGCATTATGGCATAATATATTTATGTCTCTGTGTGTAGGTGATTCCTCTGTTTGCTGTAGAGTGTCTCCGCAGGCCTAATCTATCTGATAATATGGAGATGAAGCATTCACCCCCACACAGGAGCAGTGTCCAAAATGATGCATAAACAGCGATTAACATCCTTGTGTGTAGATTCACCAAATAAAAAATGAAATATCTGCATCTAACTTAACTAGAATGGAAAAGATCTAAAAAGAAAGAAAGAAAAAATAGTTTATTCTAACCATAATGGTCTTATTAATAATGATGGTACTGACAGAATTCAATTGTAAATTCTCAATATTTTTGTATGTTTTCAAAACTCAAATAGAGAGTTTGGTTAGTCCTCTGTATCACTTGGTTAAGTTATTTCAGAAGGGAAATATGACTAATGTGAGAAAACAGCTTGGCATGTTATGACATATTGCAAAATTGCTTCTGTTTTTCTTGAACTCCTGAACATTTTTTAATTTTTGACCTGATGGAGCCATAAATCAGAATATTTAATCACTTTTTCTTTTCTTTTGTAGTTTCATTAAGATACTAAAAATGGAATTAGATTCTTTCCATATAGATCTAGAAAGCTTTCCTTTTATTTCTAGCGAACATTGTGTTACAGTCTCACAACTTTAAAAATATACAATTTTAGAGCTATAACATTTAAAAATAACAGCAAATGTTATCTGAAAAACCACAACAACAAAAATAAAGTGATAGAGTGTGCTTGATCAAGAGTAGATATACCCGTATCTGAGTTCAAAACACTAGATTTCCATAGTTTTTCCCTGCTCTCAATCACACAGAAACATTAAAGGGAAAACCACCAATCACCAGAGGACCTTTCTGATGTGTCATTAGCACCGTCGCTCTTTAAAAAACACCAGTCCCGGGGCGGTGTGTGCGCGGGAATCAATCTCCAGCCAGGGCGGTTAATTTCATCATTAGTGTGTTTTCCCTTGGTAAGAACAGACTGGAGTGTAATGCTAAAGTGAACTAGCATATTGACCCCACACTGAAAGCTTGGCTGAAGGCTGCTAATACATTCAGCTTGCCTGCTAGACTGAAGGTACGAACGCAGTTCATAAGCATAAACAAGACTGCTTTACGAAAATTACAATAGACTTCTATTTTTTTTTTTTTTTTTTTTTTTATCATATTCACAGAACACTTGTAATATATATTTATTTAATTGTGTATTTTGTCTTCTTTTTCATCCAGTATTATTTGGTTGTTATAATACTGATTGAAAAGACATACCCTGCAGAAAAAGGCTTGAGATTAGCATAACTAAAGGTGCATGGCATTACAGATACGTAATTTTTGATTGTCTCACTGTGCATTTTGGGCTTTCCTAGCATGTGTCACTTTCCCATCTGATCTGAACAGTAGAGCACAGAAGGGAAACAATTGACTGGCTATTCCATGAGGAGTAATCAATTACTAAACCTTCCTAGGTGACTTCCCCAATCCTGGTCTTTTCTTGACGATTGAAGGTAAGTAAGAATGTTACTGCCATCTCTCGTGCTTAGAACCTTGAGGTAAACTGGAGCTAGTCTCATTTCCCAACTGGAGCTCAGGGGCAGACCAGTGTCTCTTGCGTTTGCGGGGGCACTCAGGAGTTGTTGGCTGGGCTGCAGGGAGAGGAGGAGGAGCAGGGGGAGGGGGCATCCTCTCTGCTGTGTCTGTGCAAGACTCCATCCCTGCTCCTGAGTGGGCGAGTGAGCGCCGCAACTGTTTGCTAGAGTGTGCAAAGGTTGCTGTTGAGTGGATTAAAGTCGGTGTGGGAGTCAGTGCCAGACACACGTCACCTGTGCTGAGCTGTCGGCACTGCAGGCCATACATCTGGGCGCTCCGCTGAGGACTGCACGAAGACCAGCCGCGGTCCCGTACGAAAAATGGAAATTCTGCTAAGACTGTGAGTTGCTCCTGCCAGCACAAAAATTTACATCTTAGCATGATTGTAATACCACCTAAGGCAACACATCACTGTCAAAACAAAACCCTTGCCAAGAAAATGAAAATAGAAATGACTTAATAGCTTTTAAATAGAAATCATGAATTGATGGTACTTTTTAATCATTTTTATGAACAATTTCATGCAAAATCTGTTTGACATGGTTGAGTGTCTTATTACAGAGATCCCTATAGCAAACTGACATTAAGACTGTTTAAAATAGTGTACTGCCACCTGTTTTCAGGAGCTCGGATGTGGTTCCTTAGTATTTCTTTGTTTGGAAAAAAGATTTCATACCAACCAAACGAATAAAAACCCTTACACTCAGGTCCCCACCAAAAGTGTCTTGCTCAAAGAGAAAATGGTGAAAGTTTATGAACTTTTAGATTACAAGATTTTTAACCAAGTAATTAAAGTAGGTATATTGGAGATTATATTGTTGATAATTTGCAAACTGTAAAATTATATTCTCAATAAAGTAAAGCTTTGACAAAGCAAATATGGAGTCAAACTAAAGTCAAAACTGAGAAAAAAACACATATCATTGCATGTTTGTTCTGTTATACTCACCTGAGTGTTGCGGTCTGTGAGCAGGACCTGCAGATGGTTGAAGCCGTGGGTGGGTCCAGGTGAAATTACCAGAATAGTGCAGGTGCTCAGATGAAACTCAGGCAAAGTGTCAGCACTGTGCAAGAAATCCTCCGTCTTCAGCTCCTCCACCCTTTTCAGACGGCCACCAGCCAGCTCGATCAGGGAACCTTTGGCAAAATGAGGTAGGACTGCAGAAGGGGGCTGGTCAGGGCCAGTGAGCACAGCGACTGTAGGGCGGTAGGACCCTGGAGAGGGATCCCATTCTATCTCAACTCCATGGCTGTTGAGGTGGCTGTGGGGGGAGTGCTGAAAGTTCCTCAAGGGGCAAGAAGGAGGGTCTGAATGATGAAGTTTTGGGTAAGCCTGAGGGTTCTGGTAAGCAGTAGGGCAGAGGGACCCTAAGGCATAGTAGATCTGAGCTTCAGCCTGGGAGGCACTTCCACCGAAATGTTCCTGAGAAGCCTTTCCAGTCTTTGTGTCTGATGAGGGGGGAATTGGAGCTTTGGGAGTTCCCGGTGTGTCCCTGTCCCGTGGTGAGGAATGTGCACTTGTGCTTTCTCGTGGCAGAAGGCTCCTCCCAGTGTTCTGTCTGACTGTATCGTCCTGTCTCCTCCTGCCATTGGCATGAGAACCATCCAACCTGGTCATGCTGTCGTTCCTATAGTCATTGCACATGGGCACTCTTCTGCTAAAGCCAGACCTGCTGTCTAGGCCATCAACACCATTAGGCCGTCTGCCTTGGTAGCTTAGGCGGCTGTCAGGGATGGTTTCATGAGGATAGACCGTAGGCTGTGGAAAGAGATGGGAAGAGAAGATAGTCGATCTGCAATCTCGTCGACTGGGGCCATAAGGCCACATTTCTCTGGACTCGCCCATATAGACACTCTTGAACGTGGGCATGGATATCAGTGGCTGCAGACTCATGGGGGGGATGTCACCATGCAGCCATCGAGAGTGGTGGGCAATCGGGTGCTCCAGTCCCCTGTCCATACCCCGTCCACATACTGTCTCTCTCCAGGGCGCAGGGGCCGATCCTTGCCTCTCACCCACCTGAGCCGGCAGGTACGAGTGATGCATTGAAGGGGTGTAGGATGCCTGCCAAGGCAGTGACAGAGAAAGGGGTGGCAGCATGGACGGAAGGGGTGGGAGTAGATCACCACTCTCTCTGTGACCCTCTGTGAATTCGTTGTGCCTTCGGCTTCGGAGAGGGGCAGGGGATTTGAAGTCATCATCTAGGGCCTGCTGTTCCGAAGAGCCCTGTCGGGACTCCCGTTTCTTGGGGGGGAGACACTCTTTGCTGCGGTCTGGGCTTGGATTCATGGGGCAATCCCCCGGGACTGCCGGGCCACACTAGGTTACATGGGCAGCTGGGGAGAATGAGGGGCCAGGAGAGAGACACTTTCTACTGCTGATCAGCATCACGCACACCACGTGTCACAGATGGCCGCACTCAGAACTCCTACTCACCTGAGAGAGACAACGAGAGAGGGCAAAAGCAAAATATTACTGTTTGACCACTTACTGGAAATATACAGTGGTCCAAAAAAATATTTCCGTACTTAAGTAACTCTTCGAAGAATTTTGTTGCATAGATGAAACAAATATGTGACATCTGCTATACATTTTCTAAAAACTAACTTTCAGAACCATTTTTGCAAAAACTTTAACAGCTGATCCCAAGGTCATTTAGGTCATTTTTGTGGATGTCTTGAAGTCAGTTCCACTCAAGTTTACGCAGGTTTACCAGCAGAGTAAACGCACTAATTATATCCAACTAACATTTCACAAGTTAGTTGAAGTATCCAAATATTGTTTGTCCTCATTTAGAACAATATATATATGTAATTGTTGTATCTTTAAAACCAAACAACCTTTATTTGTGAAATGTTGGAAAGCATGTTTATGTTGTCTTTCTTAAAATTAAATGCCACTTGTATTGATATTTTGTTATATAATGCAACAACATTCAATAATTCTTAAGGGCTTAAAGATGCACTTTGTAATTTTTTTAATATGTTGTCTATGACTTGCACTGACACCTAGGGGCATGGATGCAGCATCATTCAAACACAAAAATTTTCAGTTACCGATGCCATGCAGTTAGCCATGATTAACTTAATTCATGGTGAAAGTGTCCAGTAACAGGGCAGTTACTGAGACTAAGCGAGTAGGATTTGGCTGTTCATATGATCCTAACATGGCTGCCCCTATAAGGGAACCCTTTTCATTTACAGTAATATTTTAATGGGCCACTGTATTAGCAATACAATAATGATTACAAGAAGATGGTGTTTAAGAACTACTGTTATATGGATTTGAATCTGTAGATTTACACAATCCAACAGCTTTCAGCAGGAAGCATAAATTGGCCAACTGAGACTGAACTGATCTAAATATAACTTCCATATGATTATCACCATACTGCTGATGTGCTACCGGCAAACACACAAAAACATACAGATTCTATCTCCCACACAAATAAATATGACAAAATACTGTATATATATATATATATATATATATATATATATATATATATATATATATATACATATACTGTAATGCATATACTGTATATGCCAGTTCTAAGAAGACATGTTGCCACTGTTCATTAAGGTGTAAAGGGAATCTCCACACCTATTCCAGAACCTCTCATTTACTGTTACTGTAGCAATAGGAAAAGTCTCCTCATGGCATTCACATTTTTATTTTGCAGACTATTTTAGCAATAAGTATTTTTGTTCTCTGTGAGTCAAGCGCAAGGCCTTGGTGCCGCTAACATCGTGCTCTATCAGTTGATCTACAGATCGCCCATAGGTTCACTATGTGCTGTGTAGATAAATGTATAAAATAATAAAATAAAATAAAAAGATTAAGAAAAGGCCCTTAAAGCAGTTAAGCACACTTGTTTCATTCACAGCATCATGTGGGGGAGTTTGTCTAATGTCACTCTGATCACTCTAAATTAGACATTTATACTTGACTGCGGTGAGCTGCCAGAACATCTGGTCTATTTCTTAACGCCTCTGTCTGCTACACTGTATGCATGGACTGAACCCGATACCCTGTTGCTGTCTCCATGGAAACTGAGTCCATATATTTACAGTGACCAAAGAAGATTTAGAGGGTTATATCGTGATTCTCTCAAGAAATATATGCAGATAAACACTTCAATACACCCCAAAATAAGACAAGCTGCTAAAACAAACAAAAGTTAATAAAATAACTGTCAGTTTTAGATCACTCTTGAGCTCACAAGTAGATGGAGTATTAAATGAAGATAGATTAAAATAATTTTTAAAACATTGGATGGAGACCATTCTCTAAGTTTCTTCTCTCTATGTGAACTGAAGTTCTAGGGCAAATTCTTGTACTGTGATTTTACATGAGCAATAAATGGCGACCATTATCAAGGTTTGTAAGACAAGCATCATTTTTATAAAGATAAGAATGTGAAGTTGCCACGTGAACACATAAATTATTATTTTTTTTTTTATTATTTGTTTATTTTTTAAAGTAAAAATGCTTCTTTATAAGTATTCTGCATATATGAAAAATTTTTCATAATTTAATCTGGAAGATTTATTTTTTGTTGCAAGAATTCATGCAGTTAAACATAAAAATGGTAGTCCAGCATACATTTAAATACACATAAATTTTATTTTTCTCACTTCCTGATCTGTCTGCCTGCCAATGATGTTTTTTCATAGTGTTTTTAATTATTTTAACATTAAACAGAAATCAAGAGATTACAAAATAGAAGAACTAGCCTTTGCTCACTTTGTGCAATGATTTGTTTGGACAGGAAGCTGAGTAATTTCAGTGAATTGATATTGTGCTTCTTGTGTGGATATTGTCTCTGTATGAGGATTTCAAAACTAAAATAAGAAATATTACAGCACTCTTAGCAGCTATCTGAAACTTGCAGTGATTACAATCCCTTCTGCGTTTGAAGGACTAGTACAAATACACTTCACACAACACATTCCTGTGCAAGCTTTTATCAACCACTGTGTTCACTGTAAAGTAATTTAAAAGAACTGCTGGTTGTGATGGATTTTATCTCTATATGATATTTTTAGATCATGTGCAAGCAAACTTATAAGCATCTTTAAAAAAAACAAAGCTTGTAACTAAGAGTTAAAAACAAACAAAAAAAAGAAAGAAAAAAAGAAAGAAAATAGAAACTGGAAAAACACTGATTAATGGGACAGCACCAAACTGACAGACACAAACAGAAAAGATAAATCAATTTTTTTTCAGGCTCATTTATGAAGCACTGGCAGTCAAACATAATTACACTCGAACTCTGTAGATATTAGAAACTCTTTAAGAAGAGCATTTCAGGTGCATTTAATTACTTATTAATGTGGAGAAAACACTGGCACTGTTCTAAACTATCCTAACAGACAGCACAGCAAATCAATATCTACTAGGTAGTTGTAGCCAAAGCTGCTCTAAAGCTGATTTTCTTATTGATGAGGCTGTATTTGATGGTGATCAAGATCTCTGCAAATCTTGGGAAGCGGAGCTACAGATTTTCCCGCCTACAGATTTTACACGGTGGAAAATAGCCCACCCCACTGAGAGCTTCATCTAATGGAGACACTTTCATTCAAACTGAATCATAGTGAGATTTAACACCTCATAAAGGAGTTTTGACAGCTAACAAAACATAACAGACTGTAGCTATGATCTGAACTACAGTATTGCAAAACCACTGGAATAACTCTCACCAAAACTTAAGAATGCTTTAAACAGAGTAAACCACACTTTCTGACATTGGTGCAGCAAAGAGCACATGCACCAATTTTTCAAAAATAAGAACTTGTTTTCTAACCTCTAAGCATGCATGCACAGTTTTAATGTGTCAGATCATGATCCACATGAAAAGTTGTGCAGACCCTTACTGTCATCTTAACTACAGGTCACTGGAATGACTCTTACCAAAACCAACTTAATACAAATGATATCACACTTTCAAGCAGCATAAATCACAAATACTGATTGTAAAATACGACATTTACCTAACCTTAAAGCATGTCTCAAGCATGCACGCGCAGTTTTAATGCATCAGACCAGGAAAAGTGGTGCTGACCTGACGGTACTGACCTTGACAGGGTGTGATGAGCAGATATCCGTGTGACGGCACTCATTTCTGCAGTATACACACACACACGCACACACAGACGTACCACTAAGGCAATGGTGTGCTCAAATCTACAGTCAAACTGTGGAGTCACAACACGTCGAAAGGCTTTGAGGCTGACTGTGAAAAAGTGTTTGAGTTTGTGTGTGTGTGTGTGTGTGTGTGTGTGTACACAAGGCTAAGGAAATGAGTAATATCGTGCAGTGTCTGCTATGCAACAACACACAGGCAGACCAGTTGCTGCTTTCGCCCACTCGCCTTACTCACTGCGAAAGGGATAATCACACACACACACATGCACGCAATAACAGACGGGTAATCACACACACTCCCACTCGCCCTCTCTCTCTCTCTCTCTCTCTCTCTCTCTCTCACACACACACATACACACACCCTCCGCTCTGAACATATGCATTTACATACGTGATAAACATGTAGAGAGATAATGATATATGCCCAGATCACACAAGCTTTCAAACACATCATTAGTATGTGAGTAGGAGAAACCGAGAAATGAAACTATTGAAAAGGGAAAGAGTGGTATAGTAGAAAAAAAGAGAGAAAAAATAAAGTCATGTTGAAAGGTTAGAGGGCAGAGTTTACTTGAGTAGGAGAGAAACTAGTTAAGAAGACAACCTACACAAACCCTTCTCTAGAGTCCATAGTGTCATTGAAACCACTGAGTCAAACCAAAACCACAAACACACATACACACATACACACACACAAGCAGCTCAAGTCCAGTGGATGCAGTGTCAGCGTTCTTTTTGAAGGCTTGTATCTGTAGGAGAATACCGGCATGCTCTTTAAATAGACTCTTGTTTAGATGAGACCAGATTGAATTGCAAATCATTGAAAGAGAACTGCTGTGTTATGGAGCTTTTGATTACATTTATGACAGTTACAGTTAGACATTTTTAATTTGTTAAAATTTAGACAGATTAGTTAAGATGTAATCTATTATTATTGTTTCTGACTATTAAGCATCATATTAAGTTTTAAAAATAAACTTCTTTGTCAGAGTGTTCATTTAAAAGAGCTGTTGGCCCATGGTTTAACTTCCTGGTCTGTCTCCACTGTCCTATAGATTAAAACCCTTAATATATATATATATATATATACTGCCCCCAAAAACTATTTGGACACTTAAGTCACTCATTAAATGTATGAATTTATTTGCATCATGTAACAAAATATCAAACGAAGTGTCATTTATTTTAAGAACGATGAGACAAGCACACTTGTCAAGCAAAACATTACACAACAATAGGTTTGTTAGGTTTTAAATAACAAAATAATACATACAGTGTTGAAAATGAAGACAAAAAGTATTGTAACACTTTATGATATTTACAAATGGGCTGTGTAATAAAGTTGCTAAAATCACTCCTTTATATAAGCATTTTTGTATGTTTCTGTACAGATATATTAAAGTCTTGATTAAAGATTTAAGCAATATTTCCACCTTTATTACCATGGAAAGAAAATCTAATTAATTTAAAACATTTTGCCCTGCTAGTTATTAAAAAATACCCTTTAACCAGTTAAACCTTCCAGTTAGAATCTACCTTCATTATACTATACCGTTTACTCTTGCTACTATGTATGCCAGTGTGGTTTTATTATGTTAAAAAACGTAGTCACTGAGACATTATACAACTTCCCTATGTGAAAACTAGCCCTGGTGGTCCGTACAATTGAGGAGAATTTGCATTCAGTCTGTATTTTCAGGACTGAGTCATTTAAGCACACATGCGGATGCGCTGACCGAGACTGAACACGTTTCTTTACACAATGTGGACGTGAGATATAATATATCCAGCACTTTAGGCATGTGTGTATGTTTGCCAATTAATAATATGTGTAATGGGACTTTCCTTCAAAAAGACTCAAAGAGAAACTACGAGGTTTAAGAGGCAGAAGAAAAAAATATAGATTCGTTATCAGATTGAAAATAAGATGAGATATTAGTTGGAGAGGTCACACACACACACACACACACACACACAAACACAAACATAAACAAATATACACACATGTCCACTTTTAGTGGGAAAGTTTGCGAGTGTGGCGACAGACCACGAACAGACAGACAGATGAACATGTACACTTTTTCATTTTAGTGTTTTGTTATGTTCAGAGCATTATATTAAATATGACAAAATTTAAATTAAGTCCAGGAGCAAAAATGTCATTGAAAATTCTGTAAACAAGAAGAGCATCAACAATAAAATACTACTACTAATAAGAAGATGAAAAAGAAGTTATGAATTACTAATGTATTACTTTACACCTAATAAACGATTAATTAATCAATTATTGTTATTAATATCTTTTTATATTATTTTATTTTAATAAGCATAATCAAAGCAAGTAACAATGATTGTGTTATCAAAACATATTTTAAGAGTGCTATGCTTTAAGCTCAGAGCTACATGATATGTCATAAATGCAAATTCAGTGGATATGGCCATGAAGTTTTGATATTTTTGTGCAAGTGTGTCCAGGTGGTTGGGTGAAACTATGGCACAAAGCGCTAATGGGCTGGGTCAAGTGCAATTTAATTCTGAGGTTCTTCTCTGGTTATTTCACTGTTTACATCATATTATATATTAAATTACCTGTCAAGCAACGTCGACATAAATGAAGACAGCCCATTATTATTATCATTGCTATTATTGTTATAGTTATTATTATTATTGTTATTATTAGTCCTATTCATCTACTGACACACAAATCATATATTTTTTATAAATAATTCTTGCATACACATATATGTACCCAGAATTATTCTGCATTGCAAATGCACACAAACAGTTATAAAATACCAAGAAATACAATCTAACAAACAGCATTATTAACAAATGCAACATGAATAACTAAAGAAGTGTTTGATAAATGGAGATGTTGAGCAGTACAGCTGCAAGGGTGCTGTGCATGAGTCAGTTTTCCTGTGTGCAGCACTTCTCTGGACTGATCATATTTCTGTGCCCTGAAATACTTATGATGCAGCAGAATACTGCAGGAGACCACAGCAGGTGAAGATGAGAAGGTGAGAATGATAGAGGAGGTAAAGGTGAGGAAGAGAGAGTCATTGAGGAGGAGAGAGGTGAGAATGATTGAGTATGTAAATAAAGGTGAAGATGAGGAGGGCAGAATAATAAAAGAGGTGAAGCTGAGGAGGAGGGAATGATAGAGAGTGAGGAGAAGAGAGTAATAGAGTAGGTGAAGGTGAGAGTAATAGAGGAGAAGATAGTGATAGAGGAGGTGAAGGTGAGGGGGTTATAAAAGAGGTGAAGGTAAGGAGGAGTGATAGAAATGGTGAAGGTAAAAAGTGATAAAGGAGGTGAATGGGAGGAGAGAGTAATAGAGGAGGTGAACATAAGGAGGAGTGATAGAGATGAAGGTAGAAAGTGATAGAGGAGATGAATGGGAGAAGAGAGTGACAGAGGAGGTGAAGGTGAGGAAAACAGAGTGATAGAGGAGGTAAATGGGATGAGGAGTAAGGGATAGAGGAGGTAAAGATGAGGAGGAGCGAGTGATATATATGACAGTGAGAATGATAGAGGAGGTGAATCTGAGGAGTGTGATAGAGGAGGTGAACTGGAGGAGGAGATAGTGATAAAAGAGGTGAATGTGAGAAGGAGAAAGTGATAGAGGAGGTGAAGGTGAGGTGAGAGAGTGATGGAGGAGGTGAAGGTAAGGAGGAGAGAGTGATAGGATAGATGAAGGTGGGGGGAGTTATTGACAGAGGAGGTGAAAGGAGGTAAAGGTGAGAAAAAGAGAGTGATGTAGCAAGGAGCGAGTGAAAAATGTGATGGTGAGAATGGTAGAAGAGGTGAATCTGAGGAGATATTGATAGAGGAGGTGAAGGTGAGGGGGAGATAGTGATAAAGGTGAAGGTAAGGAGGAAAGAGTGATAGAGGAGGTGAATGTGAGGATAAGAAAATGATAGAGGAGGTGAAGGTGAGGAGCGGAGCGGAGAGGGATAGAGGAGGTGAATGGGAGAAGGAGAGAGTAATAGCAGAGGTGAATGTGAGGAGTTATTGATAGAGGAGATGAAAATGAAAGAGCAGGCGAAAGTAATTAGGAAAGAATGATAGTGGTGAAATGAGGCGAAGGTGGAGAGTTAGGAAAAGAGAGTGATAGAGGAGGTAAATGGGAGGGGGAGAGAGTTATAGAGGAGGTGAAGGTGAGAGGAGAGAGAAATAGATATGAAGTTGAACATGAAAGAGCAGGCAAAAGTGATTAGGAGGGAAAGATAGAGGTGAAATGAGGTGAAGGTGAAGCAAAGAGAGTGATAGAGGAGGTGAAGGTAAGGAGGAGAGAGTGGTAGAGGAGGTGAAATGAAGCGAAGGTGGAGAGTTAGGAAAAGAGAGTGATGGAAATGGTGAAGGTAGAAAGTGATAAAGGAGGTGAATGTGAGGAGAGTGTAATAGAGGAGGTGTAGGTTAGGAGGAGAGAGTGGTAGAGGAGGTGAATGTGAGGGGGAGATAGTGATAGAGGAGGTGAAGGTGAGGAAGAGAGGGGGATAGAGAAGGTAAAGGTGTGGAGGAGCAAGTTATAGATGTGATGGTGAGAATGATAGAGGAAGTGAAAAGAAGAGAAGGTAAATGGGAGGAGGAGAGAGTGAAATAGGAGAAGGTGATGAGGAGATAGGTATAGATGAGGTAAATAAGAGAAAGAGTGAGTGATAGGTGTTATGGTGAGAATGATAGAGGAGGTGAACCTGAGGAGGAGAGACTGATAAAAGGGGTGAATGTGAGAAGGAGAAAGTGATAGAGGAGGTGAAGGTGAGAAGGTTATAGGCTAGTGATAGAGGAGGTAAAATGAGGTGAAGGTGAGGAAAAGAAAGTGACAGAGGAGGTGAATGGGAGGAGGAGAAAGTGATAGAGGAGATGAAGGTTAGGGGGAAAGAGTAATAGAGAAGGTGAATGGCAGGAGAAGAGAGTGATAGAGGAGGCGAAGGTGAGGAGGAGAGAGAGATTGATGTGAAGGTGAAAATGATAGAGGAGGTGAATGATAAAGGAGGTAAAGGTGAGGAGGAGTGAGTCAGAGAAGAGGTTGAGGTGAGCAGGAAAGAGTGAAAGAGGTGGTGAATGGGAGAAGGACGGTGAAGGAGAAGTAGCAGACAGCAAGAAGGCAAAGGCATTTCAAAGCTTTTTCATCCACTACAGAGGAACTTTGCGTTGATATGATCAGGTTTCTGTACCCTTAACCCTTGTGTGACCTTAGGGACATTTTTGTCTTTTTCATGTTTTATAACAATCGTGTTAATGCCAACAGCATACATTTTGCAATAGGTGTGTATTTTTGGGGGAATTTTGATATTTCACTGTGTACACAAAATAGTTACACTCAGGACCTTAAGGACAAAAATGTCCCCACTGAAACCCGTTAAAACTGCAATATTTGATCCCAGTGCCATTAAAGCATAAAATCATGAATTCTATGATAGTATGCTTTAATTCCAGAGCCCTGGCTCAAAAAATATACATTTTTTTATATTTTCCTCCAGATGGCGCCATTTTTCTCATGTTTAGCCTATGGAGCATATACATGCTTTTTTCCCCCTATTTTTTGTTTGCTGTATTATAGAGCACTGCAGGCCATTTGAATAAATTATGCAGCTAAAATTGTGTGGGTGTGTTGGTATGAATGTCAGAGTGTGTTTTTATGTGTGTATTGAGAAATGTGTGTGTGTGTGTGTGTGTGTGTGTGTGTGTGTGTGTGTGTGTGTGTGTGTGTAAAAAACAACAGTGACATTATAAAAACAAACTGGCATTTAAAGGGTTAAAATCTTGAAAATGAATGAATATTTGGTAGTTATGATGAGGACTGATGTTGGTTAAAAAAATTAACTAATTGAAAGTGGAAAATAATATTAATATATAATATTATTATGGCAGTTTTGTGACGCTGACATTTTTGTCCTCTAAGGACCTCTGAGTAACTTTTTTTATTGACGCACAAGGGTTAAATTAACAAATGCCTTTTGCCATTAGATAAGACTAAAAAGACAATTTCCATGCACTTTTTGGGAGACAAAGGCTATGTTTATACTGTCTGTCCAAATCTGATTTTTATGCATATCCGATTGGAATCCGATCATATTTAGCAAGTCTGAACTGTGATAAAAAATTGCATGAAATAAAAAATTTTCCAAATCCGTTTCAAGTTACATTCAAATGAGGTTTGAAATCCTATTCAAATCACATTTCAGGAAATCTGTTTCAGTCTGACTGCTCTGATCAGATCCCAAGTAGCTTTTTGCCGTATTTCACTTTTTCACACAACGCAAAGACATATTTCTGTATATGTCACACATTGTTGCAGGAAACATGCAAGCAGTGGTGGCAGAAATAATATGTGTGGCGGTGGAGTGTAGGTCTAGCTGAGAATATTATTAATGATATCTTCTCACACACATTCTGAAGTTCGACAGTCACATCGTTTCATCAAAGGTTGGCTACCACACAGTGCACAGTCACTACTAGTCTGTCTGGACCACAAACGATCAGCATCATTGCTATACATACCAATGCAGATATGCCTGAAAATGAAGATAGCCACAGGACACAAAAATCGGATCTGATGTTGCGATATACAGTGCGGACAGTCAATCATGAACATGATATACATCATGATGGTGCCGCGGATGGCTGCTTCAGTGTGGAGCTCTTCTATTGTTTTGTTGTTTTTGTTTGTTTGTCCTGTGTTTAATAATCTTTTTCCAGTCAGTTTTACCAGAGACGAACTGCTAAACATTCGACAGCATACACCAGTCAATCTTTTCCCAGATTTTGAATATTCGGACGTTTTGTTTGACATTTTATTCGGAGGCGCGGCTGTGTTGTTTAAACGCGCTATGAGACACAGGCGAGGGAGACGAGCAGGCGCGTTGGTCAAACTCCGTCGGCGGGGCTTTCGAGCAATGCTGCCGAGCATTCATCTAGCGAATCTCCGCTCTCTTCCTAACAAAACGGACAAACTACATCTCCTCACCCGCACAAACAAGGACTTTTCAAACTCTGCTCACTTGTGCTTCACAGAGACCTGGCTGAGTGAAGCCATTCCGGACAGCGCGTTACATCTGCCAGGCTTTCAGCTGTTCAGAGCGGATCGCATCACGGAGTTAACGGGGAAAACGAGAGGCGGTGGAACATGATTTTACATCAGTGAAAGTTGGTGTACAGATGTAACAACGTTAAAGAAGATGTGCTGTCCTAATTTGGAAGCGCTCTTTGTTAACTGTAAGCCTTTCTACTGGCCGCAGGAGTTTTCCTCGTTTATTCTGGTGAGTGTGTATATCGCGCCAAACGTGTGTTTGAACACAGCGCTGCAACAGCTGGCTGATCAAATCACAGACACAGAACAACAATACCTCAGTTATTATTATTCTTGGGGATTTTAACAAAGCAAACCTCACACGTGAACTGCCCAAATACAAACAGCACATCACATGCCTACAGCCTAATGACTACAGACCTGTCGCCCTGACGTCTGTGGTCATGAAATAATTTGAAAGACTGGTGTTGGCCCACCTGAAGAACATCACTGGACCCTTTCTAGATCCCCTTAAATTTGCTTATCGAGCAAACAGGTCAACATGGGATTGCATCATATCCTGCAACATCTGGACAGACAGGGACATATGCAAGGATCCTTTTTGTGGACTTCAGTTCGGCTTTCAACACCATCATCCCAGCTATACTCCAGAATAAATTACACCAAATCTCTTTTCCCATGTCTATCTGTCCACTGACGCTGATTACCAGCTTTCTGATGGACAGGCAGCAGCTTGTGAGACAGGGGAAACTCACTTCCAGCACCTGTACAATCAGCACTGGTGCCCCCCAGGGATGTGTGCTCTCCCCACTACTCTTCTCCCTCTACACCAATGACTGCATTGCCAAGGACCCCCTCAGTCAAGCTCCTGAAGTTTGCAGATGACACCACTGTCATCGGCCTCATCCAAGATGACAATGTGTCTGCATACAGAATCGAGGTTAAACAGCTGGCTGTCTGATGCAGTCAAAACAACCTTGAGCTGAACACGCTCAAAACGGAGGAGATGATTGTGGACTTTAGGAGGAACACCCCAACACTGACCGCCCTCACCATTCTAAACAGCACTGTGGCAGCAGTGGAGTCATTCAGCTTCCTGGGCACTACCATCTCACAGGACCTGAAGTGGGAGACCCACATTGACTCAGTTGTGAAAAAGGCCCAGCAGAGGTTATACTTCCTTCGCCAGCTGAGGAAATTCAACCTACCACAGGCGCTGCTGATACAGTTCTACTCAGCAGTCATTGAGTCTGTCCTCTGCACTTCCATAACTGTCTGGTTTGGTTCAGCTACGAAATCAGACATCAGAAGACTACAAAGGACAGTTCGGACTGCTGAGAGGATTATTGGTTGCCCCCCCCCCCTTCAAGAACTATACACTTCCAGAGTGAGGAAAAAGGCTGGAAAAATCACTCTGGACCCCACTCACCCTGCCCACTACCTTTTTGAACTGTTGCTTTCTGGCCGACGCTTCAGAGCTCTGAGCACCAGAGCCATCAGGCACAGGAACAGTTTTTTCCCTCAGGCTATCCATCTCATGAACAATTAAATTGCCCCATTGAGCAATAACTATGTGCAATACACCATTTAGTCTTTCTTATATTTATCCAACACATCCAACCTCTTCTGCCATTTCATTCCTCTGAAAAAAAAAAAAAAAAAATTTGCACTGTACATAACAGATTTGTATTTACACTGTACATAAGAGATTGTATTAGATTTGCACTACCCATGTGTATGTGTGTATGTATGTATGTGTGTGTCTGTACGTATGTGTATAATTTGTTTTTATTTTTTATTTTTTATTATTATCTATGTCTTGCTGCTGTTTTTGTGTTGTTTTTGTATTGTTGTACACTGGAAGCTCCTGTCACCAAGACAAATTCCCTGTATGTGTAAGCATACTTGGTAATAAAGCTCATTCTGATTCTGATCTGATTCTGATGCTGATGAAGATCAGAAAAATCGGATTTAAACTCACAGTATGAATACAAGGGGCTAGACCAAAGGGTCCCACAAAGCAGTTGGCCCCAACATACTTTTACTCCTCAAATGGCCACAAAAATCACATGAAAAATCACATCAACTCCATATCCATCTGGAGAATGGGATATGCCTAATAACAGCTAAATGAGACAACCATTCAAACAAACTGAGCTGTTAAAGGAATAGTTCACCCAAAAATTTAAATTCTACAGTTATTTACTCACTCTCATGCCACCCAGATGTATATGACTTTCTTCTGCAGAACACAAACAAAGATTTTTAGAAGAGTTTTTCAGTACCTAGAATATCAAAATCCACAAAAGGAGGTAGATCCTTTTCCTATTTGGTTCCTTAACTATGGAATAGTCTCCCTAACACTGTTAGGGACTCAGACACACTCTCTCAGTTTAAGTCTAGACTAAAGACTCATCTATTCAGCCAGGCATTCACCTAATTTATCACTCAACTCATAGTTAAGCTGCTTTAGTTAGGTGTGCCTGAATCAGAAACACTTCTCATATTATATAACTCTGTTTTAAAGCGAATGGCATCTATGCTATTATTATTCTATTTGTTTCCCTGTCTCAATACATATCCCAAGGTTGACAGAGCCTGCTAGATCCAGTTCCATTCCTGCTTGATATCTGACTCAACTGCTACATGTCACTGAGTGATGATGATTAACTGCAGCCTGTGCCAGCCAGACATCACTTCAGTCTACTACGATGGACTTTACAGAGGATGAACTGGTGCCAACTCCGACCATAAGACATGGGATACTGCATGTACCACTGCCTGAACCTTGGACTTAGGATGGACCTCACCGAAATGACCTGCCAGTTGAACTGCGATACACCTCACAGATCTCTGCCTGCACCACCTTTGTCTAATGACGGACTGCACTCTTAAAATGTAATACATAGACTATCAATTAATTGGCAACAAAAGCCTTCATCAGCCAACTAACAACGGACAATGCATCTACGTGAACTCCTGCAGTTAATCCAGGATGGACTTGAAAGACATCAGACATTAATCTTACAGTTTTACAAAAACTTGTTGTTTAAACACTGGCCCTTAACATTTACTTAGTTTACTAGTTTTAAACCATGGCTTGCACTGCACACAAAGAACTACTATTGCTATTATATTCATGCTGTTTATCCAGAGGGGAACTGGCTCCAACAGAGAGCCTGGTTTCTCCCAAGGTTATTTTTCTCCATTAACCAACATCTTATGGAGTGTTGTGTTCCTTGCTACAGTCGCCTTCCGCTTGCCCACTGGGGTTCTAATTACAAATATTATTTAATTATTTAATTAATTATTTATTTTTAGACACAATTTACAATCATATTTTTATCAAACTGCACAGTGATGACTAAGACTTTATAGATATTACAGCTTCATTTTCTGTTTCATGCATGATTTTCTGTAAAGCTGCTTTGAAATGATGTGTGTTGTAAAAAGCGATATACAAATAAAAATGACTTGATTTGACTTAGAATAATCCGGATTCATTAACATTATAACAAGAACAAATTCATGTGCATACGGATTTGTGAATCAGGTGGACATTTTTCATGAAAACTTCTCCTGTGTGTATAAGTACGCAAAATCCACTTTATTCTAGTGATTGATGCCCACTATCCTTTCTGTGAAATGTATACTAGGCAAATGAGTTCCACACAGAGAAGGAAAGGTGGTCCACATAGTGTGTGCAATCTTTGATGTCAACAGCCAATCAGAACACTAGAAAAGAAGGGCACTAAATTGCAATCTCTTCCTCATGTGTAAGGGATAAAAGTACCCTTCCAACAGACACTCCACATTCTGATCCTCCAGCCTAGAAGAAGTTCAGTAGTTCATATGTTAATGTAATCTTGTGTTAAAGCAGTAAACGTATTTGGCTTGCTGTCTCGAGTCCTGATTTGGCGGATGCTTATGAATTGTTCTTCCCCCAAAAAATGTATAGAGGGATTATTTTACACATTTATTTGGAAGTGCGTTCTTGAACAGTGTCTGGTCGAGAGGGCTATGCTGCGATTTGAACAAGAGACCACCACTCCTCGTAGAAGTGGATGGGCTTACGATATGAGAAAAGGGAAGGTGAAGATGAGAGTTGGCTCGTGCTGCATTCGAAAGGGAGGGCTCACACTGCGATTCAAACGGGAGACTATTCTAAGAAAGAGGGGTTTAGCTCACAGCGTTTGAACGGGTAAGCCCAGCATGCATTCTAATGGGGAAAGTGAGAATGAGAGTTGGCTCACGCTGCGTTCGAAAGGGAGGGCTCACACTGCGATTTGAATGGGATACTGCTCTGTGGAGAGAGAGCTCACAGCATTCGAACGGGTAAGCCCAGCAAGCAATCGAACTGGGAAAATAAGAGCTAGAGTTGGCTCGTACTGCATTCGAAAGGGAGGGCTCACACTGCGATTCGAACGGGAGACTGCTCTATAGAGAGAGAGTGCTCACGGCATTTGAACGGGTAAGCCCAGCAAGCAGTCGAACAGGAAAAATGAGAAGGAGAGTTGGCTCGCGCTGGTGCCCGGTGGTTGGGAGTGAAGTGATCGGAGGCTGGAATGGGAGAGAAAGGAGAGGTGGTGGCTTGCTAGGCGCTTGGCCTGACGCCGACATCGCGCTGGCTGAAGACATTTTACGGGATGGAAGTTTGGTGAGGAAGAAATGGCCTGCACCTGAAACCCCGGAGGGTTGTGAGTGGTCGGGGTGTTTGTGAGCTGGAGCGTTGCGTCTGGAGGAACTGGCAGAAGGTAAGGATTCGACTATCACGTTTTCATGGGTTTTAGAGGTAGAAGGAATGTCAAGTTGGGAAGAGACATATAGATCATATAATTGGATTTTGCTTAGCCTGCAAGAAAAGTGGGTGTTAGAAGTAGCTAGAGCTTGTCGAAGTTTATTAACTGTCCATTTTGAAATGACAGGTATAGTTGGGTGGTCGGCAGAGGTTGAAGGTCTGAGTGATCTGGATGGCGGAGGAGAGGGCTGATTCCGAAGTCTTGGAGTGCGGGTTGCTGAGCGAGAAGTTCTGCATCCTTGGCTTGGAGTAGCTGGATCAATTAAGGCATTGGACAGAGAAGAATCTTTGCCGGAATCGGATGGCTGTGATGAAGCAATGATGGGAGAGTTGAAGAGTTCCTTGTCAGAGGGAAAGAGATCCAGTTCAGACAACTTTCTGGCTTGAGGGTGGGACTTGTCAGAAGAGTTGTCACAGGAAGCAGGTAAGCAGCGACTTATATACTCCTGCTCATTGGCTGTGATTTGTCAGATTAAAATGAACATGCTCCTCCTGAACCTCTGTTAATTAACTCCATTAGGAGACAATAACATTGACAGTCCAAAGTTCTCATTCTCACTCCAGGAGAGACATTAACTAATCAACCAAGTTCTGATTCTCACTATAAGGGTCAACAGTAATGCCAAGTTCTTAGTCCCCGTTCCAGACCCAACCAGCAAAAAAGTTAAGCTCTCACAAGCAAACCTTCTCTTTAAGTTTTCTGCTTCTGCATGTTCCAGATTTAGGAACTTCTGCACAGACATCAGGGCTTTATCTATGCAAGGACCCTCTCAGTACTCCAGGAGATCAGCATTCCTCAGTGCTTCATGTTCAAGGCTGTTTGAAACAGAATCCTGCTCTTTTCCCACTGCAACGTGGCCCAGCACAACCAGTGGAAGATGTTGTCACCACTTATCACTCGATCAAGCGAAACATAAATATCATTATCCAAACTTCTTTGCATAGACCTTGGGATTAGTATATTTGACACATTTATGGCAATCCAAATGTTGTTTAGATTGCATAACCTGTTCATCCAATGTTTAGCAAATAATCTTTAAGCTATTTGTTTAACTAGAAATAAGGTCTTTATTAGTTAACAGAGAAACAGCAAAGAGAAGGTGAAGGTGTGGAGGGGAGAGAACAAAGGAGATGAAGGCTGACTTTAACCACATTTCGAGAAAGTCGAAAACACTTTATCGACATTGTGCTTATAGTATACTATAACAACAGTAAAGGATTGCCCACTCACCTGTCAACCGCTGCAATAAAACAAGAGTTTTAATGGTTCACTAGTTATTTGTGTCTTTAAAAGAATATACTGTTTGATCAGAACATTTGAAAAAGCGTTTCCTGTTACATGCACAAGACTTCTGCTTTAGTGTGCCTGATATCAACATGCAATAAGACAGATGAGCAGCATGCACATCTGCACCTCAATTAATACAGGTACTCCACTAAAATACAGTAACTCTCAAAATAAACCCCTTCAGGATGATAAAAGAGTCCTCCACTTTGTGTTGGGGTCCTGAGCGCCCTGTTGGGGTTTATTTTGTAGTAAAGACTGTACATGTTCCTTTATGAATCTCATATTAAAAACCTCTAAAAAAACATTCAGCAATTATTAAAAACATATTTGAAAGTAAGAGTATTGCCTTGTTGTATTGCTAGGGTGTTTAAACAGGGACTTATACAAATTGAGAAAAATAGATTTAGTGTGTGTGTGTGTGTGAGAGAGAGAGAGAGAGAGAGAGAGCAAGAGAGAGAGAGAGAGAGAGAGAGGTAGAGAGAGAGAGGGAAAGGTATTGCATTGCTAATCCTCTGATGGTCTAAAGCAGGATTAGTTGAGTTGTGGATGAAAAGCCCTGTGTGAATGCTGGTTAGCCCCACCAGTATAAATAGGACTGCAGCATCTAAGCCAGCTTTCACACAGTATAAGTTAAAAATATGTCTTGTCTAAATTCATCCCGGACTGCAAACACTTCCTGGGAATCAGATAGAAGGCTGCTGTTTGATGTTTGGTGAAAACTTTAGGACTCAAGCTCTTATTGACCCCATTTACACCTGGTATTAAGATGCGTTTTTGGTGATCCGATCACATGTGGTCAGTGTGAGAAACAGAACAATATTAAAGTCTTTTTTTACTCTAAATCTCCACTATAACTTTAACTTTGGGAAGGCATGAGGGTGAGAAATTATGAGAGAATTTTCATTTTTGGGTGAACTATCCCTTTAATAGTGATAATCCACTAAAATAATGGACAATTCTGCTCAAAATATTACATTTGTGCTTAGATTAAATTTCAGCTGCTTGGGAGAGAAATAGCACACAGTTTTTTGGGGGTTGGGGGTTTCTTTGTCTTTTCTGATTTGTTGCGCTTTAATGTCATGCAGTAACACAAAGACAGAGTGAGTGATTGATGTATGTTGTCATGAAACAGAGTCCCTCCCCTCCAAATCCGATCACAAGTGGTCACAGTAGATGCATTTAAGTGACCAGGTGTGTCTGCCAGCAATGTGTCTCGCCTGAAAACATGTGATCAGATTACCTTAATACCAGATGTAAATGGGGTCATTGATTTTGAATCAGTTCAGTGAAAGTGGAGCATTGGTAATGGTTCATGCGGTGAGTTTTGTGTGTAGTTATGCAAACATCATCCCTGTTGCTTTTAAAAGAAGAATGTGATAGACATGTGCTGAGAAAGAAGCATGTGAGCTACACACACGAGTGAAGTCACACGAGTGGTCATGTGCACTTTTAATAGACACTTTCAGTGCTCTACAGGCAATCACTGCTTTTCAGAGATTTTAAAACTAGTGTATATGTTTCCAAGAAAATCCTTTTTTTCCCATAAAGACAATGAGTTTAACCCTTTAGTTAAAATGTATTAAATAAAGAATTGTAATTTTGAAACATATATAACATCATAAGCACTCACATGAGATGAAGATGGAGTCATATCAGTAACCTTTTAAAAGCTGTTTTATTTCACATGGAGCAAGTCCCCTTTTGGGGTTAGAATCACATGGCCAACCGAATTCTATTCACTTAATCTCAGTAACTACCCTGTCACTGGAAATTTTCACTCATGGATTAAATTAATCATGGCCAACTGTGAATAATGAATTTCTACAATGACGTCTTTAACTGAAAACTGTTGCATTTCAATGATGCTGCATCCACGCCACTAGGTGTCAGTGTAACTCCAAGATGGCATATTCCTCCATTTAGATCTGACTTTTGTCCTATCTAAGACCTATCTTGGGGGTGTGCATTTTCACTGTCTGGGCAGCACTCATTCTTGCTGTCAGGCCTGCGGTTGTTTTACTGTTCCCTTTCTGTTGTGGTAAAACGCACGCAGTTTGAAGTGTCACTGTGCACCAATCACTAATGGTATCATATCATGTTACTTTGCCTCATGATTGTTAAAAATTAAATATGACTTCATAAATCGGGGATCATCTTGTGAATTCATCTGATTACTGGACAAAGTAGATGTCATTTAAATACAAACCTTCTAATATGCACTGCATGCAAACAATGCAGTGTGGCATGATTTAACTTGTAGGATGCTTCTTTTTTTTTTTTTTTTTTTTTTCCCTTTTTCACCCAATTTGGAATGCCCAGTTCCCAGTGTGCTTTTAAGTACTCATGGTCGTGTAGTGATTCACCTCAATCCGGGTGGCAGAGGATGAATCCCAGTTGCCACTGCGTCTGAGACCATCAACCCACGCATCTTATCACGTGGCTTGTTGAGTGCGTTTCCACGGAGACATGGTGCGTGTGGAGGCTTCACGCCACCCACCGCGGCATCCGCACTCGACTCACCACGCGCCTCACCGACAACGAACCACATTATAGCGACCACGAGGAGGTTACCCCATGTGACTCTACCCTCCCTAGCAACCGGGCCAATTTGGTTGCTTAGGAGACCTGGCTAGAGTCACTCAGCACACCCTGGGATTCGAACTCGCGAACTCCAGGGGTGGTAGCCAGTGTCTTTTACCACTGAGCTACCCAGGCCCCCTGTAGGCTGCTTCTTTGATTAAAAAGGGAACATCTATTTTTGACACTTTGTGTCGCATTGCTCATTCAAAACCAAGCTTTAAGGTGCCACCACGCTCCACTTTGTACTCCATTCACTCCCATTAAAATGCATCCAAATGCAGGACACCGGAAACACAAGCTCATGCAAAGAAATGTTGCATTCCGTTGTACACAAAATTTCATGTTTGGTGAACTCTAATCTTCAAATTCATATGACGAGATGATGTGTGACCAATAGAAGATCAAACGTCACACACTGACCTCTTTGCTCAATATACAGAATACATATTTCAAAGTTTCATGTTTATATTGATGCATTACAGTGAGTAGATGGTATGTTTTAACATTTTGAATATACACCGATCAGCTACAACATTAAAACCACCTGCCTAATATTGTGTAGGTCCCCAACGCCTACCCACATCTCAGAATAGCATCCTGAGATTCTATTCTTCTCACCACAGTTGTACAGAGCGGTTATCTGAGTTACCGTAGACTTTGTCAGTTCGAACCAGTCTGGCCATTTGTTGACCTCTCTCATCAACAAGGCATTTCCATCCACAGAACTGCTGCTCACTGGATGTTTTTTGTTTTTGGCACCATTTGGAGTAAATACTAGAGACTGTTGTGTGTGAAAATCCCAGGAGATCAGCAATTACAGAAATACTCAAACCAGCCCATCTGGCACCAACAATCATCCATACGATTATCTAATCAGCCAATCGTGTGGCAGCAGTGCAGTGCATAAAATCATGCAATATGCAGATTTTTTCCTCATCTTCAATGAGGAAATTGAAGGAAAAAAATGTGATTTATACCGTGGCATGATTGTCGGTGCCAGATGGGCTGGTTTAAGTATTTCTGTAACCGCTGATATCCTGGGATTTTCACATGATGTAAGGACTGGGTAACAGCCTCCGTGGCTATGAGCATTGGCAGAGACTAAGGAACAGCCTGCGTGGCCATGAACCATGGCAGAGGGTCTGGAGGCCATGGTGTCAAGGGTTCAGAGGGCAGAGCCACAGGAGGCGGAGCCAGAGGTGGCTCAGGAGATGGAGCCACAGGAGTCTCAGTGAATGGGGTGGCAGTGGGCAGAGCCGGAGGAGGCAGAGCCATGAGGCTCAGGAGGAGGAGCAGGTGGAACCGCTGGAGAAGCAGGTGGATCCACAATAGGCTCAGGGAATTGAGTCTCAGGTGGTGGAGCCGCAGGGGGCGGAGCAGTATGCGGCTCAGGAGACGAAGCCACGGGAGGCTCAGGGGTTGGAGAGGGCGGAACCACAGGAGGCAGAGCCACAGGAGGTTGAGCAGGTGGAGCCGCAGGGGATGGAGAGGATGGAATCGCAGGAGACGAAGCGGGCGTTGCCACAGGAAGTTGAGCGGGCAGAGCCACAAGAAGTTAAGCGAGCGGAGCCACAAGAGGCAGAGCGGGTGGAGCCGCAGGACTCTCAGGAGATGGAGCTGCAGGAATCTCAGGAGGATGAGCGGCGGAGCTGCAGGAATCTCAGGAGGCAGAGTGGGTGAAGCCACGGAGAGCTCGGAGGGCAGAGCTGTGGAAGACTCGGAGGGTGGTGCCATGGAAGACTCCGAGGGTGGAGCCATGGAAGACTCAGGAGGAGGAGCAGACAAAGGCGCTGGAGGAGAAGTGGGCTAAGAACAGAAAGACTAATTTGGAGTTTTGTGCAAGATGACAGTCACTTGTCTATGTATGAGTCAAACACACAAACACACCAATTTTACAACATAGAGATCTCATCAAAACAGCCTCAGCATATCTAGTATAAGAAACATCTTGGTTACTGATGTAACCTCTGTTCCCTGATGGAGGGAACAAGACGTTGTGTCGATGTAGTGACACTAGTGGTTTGATCTTGAGAACCCCAATCACCTTTGATTAAAATAGAAAAGGCCAATAAAAATTGGCAAGTGGAATTTGCATGCCACTCTCCGCCCCGGACATACGGGTATAAAAGGAGATGGCGTGCATCACTCATTCAGATTTATGCTGAGGAGCCGATAGAGAGTCCCGCCATGTCAGCAGCCGATTCAGCACCATGGCAGGAGTTACACAACGTCTCTTTCCCTCCATCAGGGAACAGAGGTTACATCAGTAACCAAGACATTCCCTGTCTGTCACTCACTCGACATTGTGTCGATGTAGTGATACTAGGGGTTCCTATAGGAAATGTCGCAGGTGCTGAACCATGTCACGAGGCACGAAAGAGTGGACACAGGCAAGCTGCTGCGTGCCTTGCAGCGAGCACTCAATCACGTCGTGACCTTCCAGTGAGTTAGGTAAGGCATCTACCTGGTCCCGTTAAGGGGGACTTACACAAGTAGGCTACCGGCTGTGCCTTTCTTAATTTGCTGTTAAGCAATCTCCCGCCGAGCACTTTCTAGAATAGCGCTGGGAAGTGCTCTTCCCTCTCCAGGAAGGAGAACACTACAGAGACCACATCCTGCCGAAGGGAGGTTAACATGTGGAGCATACCTCACATGGACTTACCAACAGGGAAGTACACATATGGAATAATACCACAGGAGGACCCTATCTACAGAGAGGGTACGCAGCACAGTGGCCGAGACAGAGAAAGCTCTGATGAGGGGAAACACAGGTTTCACCTAAGGGGGAAACCGAACAGTGGAAACTCAACATACGGGATTACCAAGGGGGAATCACCATGCATGGAGCACTGAGCCCGAGCACATGGGCTCACCTGAAAAGGGGATACCACAAGTACTGGGCCTGGTGGCTTTACTCCTCTGCTGAGTTTGTCTCTGAACAGTGCTAAAGAAGTAAAGAGGCATCTGGAGTTCACTGGTACGGGGAACTGTTGTGGACAAAAAAGTGCACATTATCACCTTTGAAGAAAGCGGAAAGTCGTAATGCAAGCGGTACACCCAACCGGCCGCCCGGTCTACCTTCTGTTCCAGGAGCCAGACGTGGAGTTTCCAGAGGTCCGGCCGTGGGTGCTGGAGCATGCCTTGCCCCTGAGTGAGAAGGACCTGCCTCAGGGGAATGTGCCAGTGAGGTGCTACTGTCAGGAGCATCAGATCTGAGAACCATGTCCGGTTGAGCCAGTATGGTGAAATGAACAGGACTTGCTTCTTGTCCTCCCTGACCTTTGCACAGAGTCTGTGCAATGAGGCTCACAGGAGGAAATGCATACTTGTGTAGCACCCGAGGCCAGCTGTGCGCCAAGGCATCTGTGCCGAGGGGGGCCTCGGACAGGGAGTACCACAGGGGGCAGTGAGAGGAGTCTTGGGAGGTGAACAGGTCTACCTGTGCCTCCCTGAATCTTTCCCAAATCAGCTGGACTACGTGGGGATGGAATCTCCACTCCCCGCGGAGCATTACCTGCCGTAAGAGCGCATCCACTGCACGGTTGAGGACGCCCTGAAGGTGAGTGGCTTGCAGAGACTTCAAGGTCTGCTGACTCCAAAGGAGGAGGCGGTGGGCGAGTTGCGACATGCGATGCGTGATGGTCACACGCCAAGTGCCGTGGTGCCATGCCAACCTCGGGACTCGAGTCTGTAGCCAGTGCTGAAGCGGTCTCATATGCATCAACCCGAGGGGGAGAACCGCCGCCGAGGATGCCATATGCCCCAGGAGCCTCTGAAATTGTTTCGCTGGTGCTGCTACCTTCTGCCTGAAGGTCTTCAGGTCAGCACTGACTGAGCACATTCGGTCGTAAGATGTGCCCTGAGAGTGACCAATTCCAACTCCATACCGAGAAAAGAGATGCTCCACACAGGGGAGAGCTTGCTCTTCTCCTAGCTGACCTGAAGCCCAAGTTGGTCGAGGTGCTGAAGCACAAGGTCCCTGTGCACACACAATAGATCTCGCGAGTGAGCTAGGGTTAGCCAGTCATTGAGATAATTGAGAATGCGTATGCCCTTCTCCCTCAGCGGGGCCAGGGCAGCCTCTGCGACCTTGGTAAAGAAGTGAGGAGACAATGACAGACCAAAGGGGTGGACCTTGTACTGGTATGCTTGTCCCTCAAAGGCAAACCGAAGAAAGGGTCTGTGTCGAGGAATGGGCGCATCAAGAAAGCGGACTTTCACTGCGTCACGCATCTCCGCAAGGTTGAGCCACAGGTGCCGCTCTTGGACTACAAGAGTGGACATCGTCCAGCCCAGGGCGTGCGCCTTGACCTTCGTCGCATGTAAGGCGAGAGTCGGTTGCAGTGCGCAGTTCCTGCATCAGCCCTGGATCGGTCCTACCCTCGTGCAGATCTTTCAGCGCCTTGGCCTGGTGGACCTGCAGGATGGGCATGGCGTGCAGGGCGGAAGCGGCCTGTGCCGCAGCCTTGTAAACTTACAGGCCTTGGAAGGGAGCCTTGGTTGGTCACGCCAGGTGGCTGCGCCCTGCGGGCATAAATGCACCGCTACAGCGTGCTCTACTGGGGAAGCCCAACATATCCCTTAGCCACTCCGCTGTCAAGGGTAGTCAGAGTGGATGAGCCCGCGAAGTGTGTATGGGCAGTAAAAGGTGCCTTCCACAACTTCGTTAGCTCCTCGTGCACATCCGGGAAGATAGGCACCGGGGTGGGGCGCGGCTGTGAGTTGCTCTCCGAGCCCAGAAACCAATTATCCATCCGCCAACGCTCAGGGCAGGGTGGAGGGTTCCACTTCAGCCTGATGTTCGCAGCTGCCCGGGCAAGCACGGCTGCCATCTCAGTGTCTGCCTCATACTGTGCTCTACCACCCGTGGGTGGGAGCTCAGAAGATTCATCCCCTTCTGATAGCAGAAGCCCACCCTCCGATGCCATGACCAAAAGCTCATCCTCGTTGCGAGCCACAAACGACACATTCAACCCGCACTGAGGCAGACCGCCTGCATCGCTCGACAGCTCGTCCAGACAGAACGAGCGTGCTGGGGGATGGGAGGTCCGCGGGGGCTGAGCCGGTGGAAATGGTCCCATGTCCACATCCAGATCGCCCGCGGTGTTTGCCCGGCCTGGCTGGCTGAGCGTCAGCCCAGGACGGACCGGTTGGGAAGCAGCCGCGGTGGCTCCTTGCTTCATGAAGAAGGAAGTGAGCTGCGACCGCAACGTTCTCATGGGCATGTTCTCGCAATGAGAACACAACCCTTCCACGAAATACACTTGACACTCGAGGCAGATTTCATGGGTATCCGGAGGGGAGAGATAACGGCCACATCCAGTAGCACAAACACAGAAGGACATCTTTAAAAAGATGCCAAGCATTTGCGCGAGCTCTTTTAGAGAAAATATACATTTTTGAATATACTCTTTTAGCACCCGCAGTCTCAGGCTGCTGAAGCGCCCAGGGGAAGCACCACACTCAACTGTGAGAGGGTGACCGCTGATATGCGCCGTAAAAAATCCAGCAGCGTAGCAAGAGGTGAGAGGACGAACACACAAGCATTCGGCTCCGAATAAAAAATCTGAATGAGTGATGCACGCCATCTCCTTTTATACCTGTATGTCCGGGGCAGAGAGTGGCATGCAAATTCTACTCGCCAATTTTCATTGGCCTTTTCTATTTTAAGCAAAGGTGATTGGGGCTCTCAAGATCAAACCCCTAGTGTCACTACATCGACACAACGTCGAGTGAGTGACAGACAGTGAACTTTGATAATGTATTTATTTATTTGAATTATATATTTTTAAATTGTTTAATTTCGAAAACATTACAAAATAAACAGCAAACATTTTGAAACCAACAAACTCACCGGAGCCATGACCGTGGTATTAAAGGAAATACTAAGAGTGGAAACAGAAAATCAGATGGGAAAAAGAGTAGGACAAAACACAGATTCGAACTGCGGTCGCCAGGACAACAGTACACATTCACACCATCTTTACACCCCATGCCACTGCATCGACACATATTGTTTAGTTTGTCGTATATTTCTGTGGTTCAACCAGACTTTTGGGGTGCAAATAGCTGCTCTATGTGGAAGATGCTATTTACACTGGGGTGAAAATAGACTCTCCGGAAAAAGATTTTGATGCTCCGTTTTGTACATATTTGATGTTTTGTGTTTAAAAAAAGCCAGACAGAGCACTACAGAATTTAACAAAATGCAAGTGTCAAAGAAGACATCTGTCACGCACATTTTTACATAGACAAACAATTATTTAAAAAAAAGTGCAGACAGACCCAAAACATGTTTTGTGTGTTTGGTTTGTTGTGTTGTGATTGGATTAAAGTAAGCATCAGGAAATGACATTAAATGTGCTCTCTAGTCATATCAATAACCTTAGAAAAACTTTTTTATTCTTGGAAGGGTTTCCTCATGGGGGCTGCAATGTTAGGATCACAATCCAATTGGTATACTACTCACTTAAAGGGTTAGTTCATGATGAAAATTATATCATCATTTACTCAGGCTTATGCCATCCCAGATGTATATGACTTTCTTTCTTCAGCAGAACACATTTGAAGAAAAATATCTCAGCTCAGTAGGTCCTTAAAATTCAAGTGGATAGTGATCAGACCTTTGAAGCTTTACAGACAGTCAGCATAAATGTCATCCATACAACTCCAGCGGTTAAATTCATATCTTCTAAAGTGACACGATCACTTTTGGTGCGAAAATATAAATAAGTACTTTTTAACAATAACATTCCTTCCAGTCAACAGCAGTATGCGCGACGTAATCGCGTTGGCATGTGAGACACACGAGAACTGACGCACGTGTGACACAGCCGGAAGAGCAGCGCTGTTTAAAAGTGAGTAGTAGGAATGCTGTACAAAAGCTTAGTTGGTTTTTGTTTAGACCTGTATTTATCTGTTTGTTTACTCACAATGGTGCGTTTGTGTGCTTATCCTAAATGTCTCAACCGAGAGAAAAACGTGAGATTACATCCGTAACATGCCAACACGAATACGTCACATGAGAGACCACATGAACTCAGCGCTCGCATGAATGCGTATACTCCTGCTGACTGGAAGCGATGGTTTTTAGTTAAAAAGTACTTAAATGGGGGCCTGGGTAGCTCAGCGAGTATTGATGCTGACTACCACCCCTGGAGTTGCGAGTTCAAATCCAGGGCATGCTGAGTGACTCCAGCCAGGTCTCCTAAGCAACCAAATTGGCCCGGTTGCTAGGGAGGGTAGAGTCACACGGGGTAACCTCCTCGTGGTCACTATAATGTGGTTCTCTCTCTCAGTGGGGCGTGTGGCGAGTTGTGCATAGATGTGGTAACGCGCACAACAAGCCACGTGATAAGATGCGCAGACTGACGGTCTCAGATGCGGAGGCGACTGAAATTCGTCCTCCGCGACATGGATTGAGTCACTACGCCACCACGAGGACTTCGAGTGCATTGGGAATTGGACATTCCAAATTGGGGAGAAAAAGGGGAGAAAAAAAAAGTGCTTAAATGTTGATCTTTAACATAAATTCAATCATAGCACAACAACATATATTATTTGGGTTCTTGATATCTCAGGGCATTATCTTTGTTCCTTTTTTTTATCTTTTCGTTGCTTACTTGTGTCCTTGAGGATGTAAAGGTTATGATTCATTATTATGGTTAAATGTACTTGATTTTCATATACACTATTTGCACAGTTTTTTTTATTCACCTTATTTTTCAGCGTAACTAGCAACATTATCCTCCTTAAATGTGGACCTCTTCCGGTATAAGCCACCTCCAGCTATTTTAGTGACACAAAAATACTACATTATGCTGCTTTATATTGCAGGCTGGCAATATACAGTACTGTGCGAAAGTTTTATGCACTTGTGAAAAATTTTGCATAGTGATGGTATCTTCAAAAATAATGCCATAAATAGTTTTCATTGAACAATTAATGTCATACAAAGTCCAGTAAACATAAATTAAAGTTAAATCAATATTCGGTGTGACCATCTTTGCCTTTAAAACAGCACCAATTCTCCTAGGTACACCTGGACACAGTTTTTCTTGGTTGTTGGCTGATAGATGTTCCAAGCTTCGTGGAGAATTCGCCACAGTTCTTCTGTCTATTTAGGCTGTCTCAACTGCTTCTGTCTCTTCATGTAATCCCAGACTGACTCTATGTTCAGTGGGGGGTTCTGTGGGGGCCATGACACCTGTTGCAGGGCTCCCTGTTCTTCTATTCTATTATATTTACATAAGAAATGTTTGGGAGTCTAACTTTTATATTTCCTATTGACACACTAAAGCTGAAGATATTACTTAACCATCTTAAGACAAATCTTTTTGTGAAACAAGACTTTTGCACAGTACTGTATGTCATCATATTATTATCATTAATCATTATTTTCATAAACACATTGTTTTGTAGCGCAAATAGTTTTACTGTTTATTGCATTTTGCCATCGTTTTATCACACTCTGTTGCACAGGCAGAATGAATGAGAGATCAGGCACTGATCGCCTTTTGAAATGAACAAATAAAGGCAACATCAGAGGTTTTGCAGATAAATATGAATGGAGATTTATATGTTATATATGAATGGTAAGGTAATGTCTTATGGAGACATTAAAAAAATGTATTGTCACACTTTCAGTAAAGTAAGAAGCAGATTTATTATCGTCTCTTCAATAACAACACACATCAACAAGTGAATACTTACAAGCACTTTTTTATTATAAATGCTGACATTAGAAAAAAAACATTAGGATATTATTCTGCTGTACATCCTGTGGTTGTGTAATAGTTTATAAGCCCATATCACAAAATTCTGGTCTTATTATCCTTCTATTTATTTACATTGCAGTCAATGACAGCGTAACTCTGTCACACTTGCTGGAAATGCAGCCACTTGCTTACTTCCGCATTGCAAAATAAAGTGAATACATTCAGGCAGGTTTTGAACAATCATTGAGCTGGAAATCATCAAACTAATCTGACAACTCTTGATTTACACTGTCACCAAGGGGAGGGGATGGAGCATTGTTCAAACACAATAGTTTTCAGTTATCGATGCCATTTTAGACATTCACTATTCGCAGTCCACCTTTAATCAATGAGTGAGAGTCTCAAAAACAGGGCAGTTACTGAGATCAACCCGTTAAAGCCTGAGCCCAAAATTCCGAAAATTCCATTCTGTGCCAGAATATGATATTCATATCCATATTCATATTCATATAACATCACACACCTGAACTGTATATATCATATTGAAGAGAAGAACTAGGGCTTTCAAATTATATAAATATATGTATGATTATTTAAGGCTAATCATCCTTTATCAATAAGATTTCACACAGCAATACAAAAATCTTCTCCGGCCACCATACTTCATCAGACAACTGCATTTTCAACCATTTTATTTACAAGCTAGGGGGAAACTTAGTGTGTATGAAATAAACATAATTTTGTGGGCAATGTAGAATAGCAGACAGATTAGAAATATAATCTATTGTTTAAAAGTTATGACCACTCTAGTGATTAGTGGGAAAACGGAATAAAATAAACATTTAGAAGGTTAAGATACATTTCACATGACCACTCCTCAAATACTCCTTTTAAGCACCTGTAATAATAAATTGAGATTGCAACTGAAATTGAAGGATACAAACACTGAAATATACATTTTATGTGTTCAATAAAACACACACTTTATTTAATTTGAACAGTAGAATTACAAACGAATTACACAGCAAAACATACAAAATCAAACTTTCGAACTATCTACAGTAAATACATTTTTAATAAAGAGTGCAGGAACAGAATATATATAAATTCATAAATACTCAACAACTGCAATACCTGTGGAGAGACCAGAGGGAGAAAAGAAGGGAGGGGGAGGACAACAACACCAGTAAACACAGCCCAACCTAGGCCTCTTCGCAAAACTGGTCACACTCAGCTGAGTGCCAAGACTGAAAACAGTTCCTATCGCGAACCAAGCAAAGTCTTTTCCCATTATATTTCGGCAAGCAACAAGCTACTTTAGTTTTATTTTCTGTCCTACTTTTCTGATAGCATAGCCAACATCTCTTAGAGGACTCTTCAAATTTAGGGACATGGGCTTTGTGGAGTGATGACGAAGGAGGGACTACAGGCTTTAGTATATGCAAAGGCAAACTTGCGTGAATATCGATACCTCCCAGCTGACGAGCCAGGTTTTCTCTGAAATCTATCTGGGTCAAGTTCACCGGTCTACACTCATCCCCCGGTGCTGCATGAATGTGTTGCCATTCCTAAAACAATATGAAACTATTGACGACGGCAATGTCTATGAAGTGGAAAAAAAGTCTTCCACCATTTCAGAGTTTTTTGTAGGACGTCGTAACATTTTATAATTTGGTCTGACCTATCAACACCGCCCGTGTTTTTGTTATAATCGCTGATGACAGTGGGCTGGAGGGCTACTTCTTTTGTCCAGTCGCCATCATTTTTTACAAACCTAGTAATTTCGGTTGAGCCATTCACATTGTGGAAATTGGTTAGGCATGTAACTGCACGTGTGTCCTTCCACTAAATTACAAGTATATTCCCCTCAATCCTACACCACCTCATATCCCCACGAGCTGTCTTGCATTCCCATCTTTTGATGTCTTTAAATTCTGCAGGAAACAGTTTACGATTCACCCTGCATGTCCCACAGGCATTAGTTCCCATTTCTAACAACTTAACCATAAGAGATGGGGACGTGTAAAAGTTGTCAAACCAAACATTGTGGCCCTGGTCTTTGAATGGCTGCAGTAACGATTCAACTACTTTGGTGGCCAAGTCAGTGACATGCCCATCAAGACTACCTGTGTAAACATTAAAGTTGAGAGTATACCCCAAGTCTGATGTTGCAATTACCCATAAATTAAAACCCCATGAGTAGGCTTGCCCTTCATGTATTGTTTAAATCCTGACTGAGCTTGACCATATGTTCATCTATTGTGAGATTTTGGTCAGGCTGAAAGAGCTGCTGGCATTTTTGTTTGAGGTGGTCCATAAGATAACGCAACTTGCTAAGGTGATCCTGATTATCTTCTGTGATAGGGTCTTCAACATGTAGAGCTGCTAATAGAGCCTTGTAGACATAAATCCCCTCGCCCACGAGCCCTGAAGTGACTTGGTTCCCCAATGACGATGGGAATCAGGGAGAATTGAAAACCCCAAATAAATGAGCAACCCAAGAAATTTGTAAAATTAATCAGGGGTCACCTCCATCCAAGCTCCTTGGTAGCTGGAATATGACAGACAGTTTAGGACGAGCTCCCACTCCTGACGGTTTGTAAAGCTGCATATCTCAGCAACTACAGCCTGAGATGGATGGGTAAGGCTATCTGCTAAATTATAGAAAGATATCTACCATTTTTTTTATTACGGGGGAAAATCAACAAATTAGATAACATCTAACTAGCAGGCCAGTTTCCAGGCAGGTCTGAACAGCATCTGCTTTCTGCCTCACATTACTTCAAGTGGACTTTTCACAAGCAACAAAATTGGCAAAAAACGTTATTGATATTTAGTTAAAAATGTACATAGTATTGCTAGCTAATGTTTATTTAGCAAATTTCACAGAAACTGCCAAAAACAGGTTGATATAAAAAGAGGCTCGCCAATGACGGTCACGTAAATTTTTCCAGAAAAAAACTAGCTAGCACTACTCCTACAAATAAAGGCTTCGTAACTAAAAGGTTTGACTATCTTCCACAAGTGACAAAATTAACCAAAAAAGTTATTGATATTTAGCTAAAAATGTACATAGTATTGCTAGCTAATGTTTATTTATGCTTAAAAATAGAGGCTAGTTGCCTGTCCAATGAACGGTCATGTCATTTTTTCCAGAAATAACTAGCGTTACTCTTACAAATAAATGCTTCGTAACTAAAACGTTTTGACTTTCAATAGTGACAACACATATTAAATAACTTGTCTTACCTTGAAAGATCGACTCAATTTACTAGCAGTTTTCAATTTGAAGCAGTAAATCCAACACTGAAGGTAATTTCCCGGGGTATCCTCTCTGGCTCCGCTCAGGCAAATGGAGGACGGCGCTGATGACGATACATTTATTATTCACGCCCAGTAACCTATTAACCAATCATATGTGCTTTTAGGTTATATTGTCATGAGTATCTGGCAGTTTTCAGAAATAAATTTGGTGATTGGACGGCGAAGATACTGAGACAGGAACCATGGGAATAATTGTTCCCAAATTTGAACACTCCAGCTGGTAAGGGTTAAACAAGTATTTGGCTGGTCATGTGATCCTAACATGGCAGCCCCAATGAGGGACCCTCTCCATGTGGAATAAAACAGCTTTTATAAGGTTGCTGATAAGTCTTCATCTCATGTGAGTGCTCATGATGTTATACATAGATTTAAAAATATAAAAAATTCACAATATTGTATCAATATTCATGTGCCAAAAATCAATATTGTTTACATTTTCAACTTCTACAACAGTCCGTTAGATGGAGCAGTTATTATGTTTTACCGCTGAGACAGAACAGAACTCCTTTGACGTCACCCACAACAGAAAAGCTGTTGACAGCATGAACGCATAGGAGACTATTCAATGTCCACCTTCCTCTTTCAAATCCAGGGTTTGGCAACATTTTGGTTTGTCAAAGAACTTTGTTTATTTTGCACATTAGTCTACATTACCAGAAGTGAAGTGATCGCTCTTTTGGTCTTTAGTGTATTAGCGCATTTTTCCAGTGCTCCGGTATAGTGTGTTATTGTGTGTCACACACACACGTTGGTGTGGCTATCCTTATGATGACTCTCCATAGACATAATGATTTTTATACTGTACGAACTATAAATTCTATCCCCTAAACCTACCCCTAAACCTAACCCTCACAAAAAACTTTTTTATGTTTTCAAAAAACATTGTTTAGTATGTTTTGTAAGCGATTTGAACTATGGGGACACTAGAAATGTCCTCATAAACCAAACTTATAACATAATACCCTTGTAATTACCAGTTTGTAACCTAAAAAAAATGCTATTGAGAAGCATATAAAAACTACTGTGAACTAGCCTACAGACCGAAAATCCAAGTTCTTCTTTTACAAAAATAAAAGCCAGAGAGTTTTAGAGTGTAATATAACTATATTATTATTAACAATAATAACAACAATAATTGTGGCAGCAGGGGCGTGGTCAAGCGTCCGTCCGGAGAGAGAGAAAGCGGTAAGTGCGCTTGCACCTGAGCTAGATTATGTTTAACACCTGTTTCTAATTCCAGTGAGCATGGGGAGAGCGGCATATAAGCAGCCACGCCACCAGCAGAGAAAGAGAGAGAGAGTCTGGCACAAGGAAGGCCATGGTGCTCCTGAAGCTGTTGCATTAATTCTGTTGTATTTGTTAAGCTTATGTGTTTAAGTAACTATGTGCCTGTAAAAGTTAATGTATTTAAGTGACTATGTGCCTGTGAAGCTGATGAGTTGTGAAGTTGAAAAGCACTGAAGTGGCTGATTAAAAGTCTTACCTGAGCCTGGAAAAACCCGCTTCCCTGTGTTCACCTTCCCTTCTGCTGTGATGTTTGTTACACTGGTGCCGAAACCCGGGATCCTGAAGTACGCCCCATGGAGTCCTCGCAGTTGGACGAGATCCTCAAGTCCCTCGCCGCCCTACACAAGACGCACCAACAATCCCTGCTTGAGCTTCGTTAAGACCAAGACCGCCGGTTCTTTGAGATTCTACGAGCTCAAGCAAAGGACAGGCATGCGATTAGGAGCCTCCTCAACCAGGAGAGAACCCTGGCCAAGACCCCAGACAACCACAGCCCCCTGCCCCCACCCACACTTCTGAAGATGGGGGTGGAAGACGATCCAGAAGCCTTCCTCGACTTGTTTGATAGAACCGCCGAGATCTGGAGCTGGCCGCAAGATCAGTGGGTGGCCCGGCTCCTCCCTTTGCTGTCCGGGGAAGCCCAGTGTGCTGCACAACAACTGCCGGTGGCTAACCTCCTGGCCTATGAAGACCTGAGGAAGTCCATCCTGCAGCGGGTTGGCTGTAGTCCAGAGCAGTACCGGCAGCTCTTCCGGTCCATGAAGCTGGAGAAGACCGACCGCCCGTTTGCTTTCACCCAACGGCTCCGAGACGCCTGCTGGAAATGGCTGCTGGTGGGGGATCGTGACGTCGCGGGAGTTGTCGACCAGGTGGTGCTGGAGTAGCTAATCCATTGACTGCCAAGAGGATAGGCAGAGTGGGTCCAGTGCCACTGCCCGGCGTCGCTGGAGGAAGCTGTCCGACTGGCGGAGGACCATTTGGCAGCATTCCAGAGGGTGGAAGAGCCCTCCCACTCTCTCTCCCCCTTCCCTATGTTTTCCCCGATCTCTTCCCCCTCCCCTCTTCTCTCTCACTCTGCTCTCTCCCCAGAGCCCGTTCCTGCCCCGCGGATGCGAGGAGTCCCGCCACCGTAGCCAGTTCCCTGTGCACAGGGTTTCCCGCCGCTCTCCCCCTCAGGTGGAAGTGTCTGGGCCAGTCTGCTGGAGTTGTGGGGATCCGGGACACTTCCGGGATCAATGCCCTGTGATGGAGCTGGGGACAGTGGTCTGGATCCCCGACACTCCGCAGGCTGCCCCTGATCGGGCCGGAGCATACCAGATACCGGTAAGAGTCAAGGGGGGTACTCACCAAGCATTGGTGGTGTAGGGCTTTACTTGTTGTTTAGATCAGTGTTACTATCAGAAATAATTAATAATTATTCTTTATTCAATAATTCTTTAGTTATTAATTAATATTTAAATTAATTAATTGAATCTAACTCATTAAAACCTCATATGGGGCTCCAGTAAATGTAGTGCGCCATGTTTAGGAGCGGGTTTGGTTATTAGCAATAATTAATAATTATCAAAGATAATTATCAATTATTAAAATCAATAGAACATTGATGAGAATCAATGTTAGCTTTTTTAATCCTTTAAATCAACAATTATCAAAGATAATCCTTAATGGTTAACATCGATGAAACATTAATTAAAATTAACACTAGCTTATTGATCATTCAGATTCAACAATCATCAAAGATAATGATCAATTATCAAAAAATCAACAGAATATTAATAAGGATTAACATTGACGGGGAACCACCCTGGGATCAGGGACTAATAACCAGATAGTATAACAGTCTCAATATTAGATTGTTTTCTTAGGAAAATCGACATCCGAATAATATCGATTTTCGGGAAAAAAACAATGAATGAAGGCTTGAATCCGAGCACTGACATCCCGTCAGCATGACACAGGCTGTTTTACAGAATGTTTTACATTCACCTGATTTCTCTCTCCCTTTTGTCTTGCAGACGGATGCTTCAGACAGAGGGCCGGGGGCCGTGCTCTCGCAGGTGGTGGAGGGGGAGGAGCGCCTGGTACTGTACATTAGCCGTAAACTCTCGCTGAGGGAGACTAACTACAGCACCATTGAAAAGGAGTGTCTCACCATCAAGTGGGTGGTCCTCATTCTCCGGTACTCCCTGTTGGGGTGGGCCTTCACCCTCTGCTCGGATCACACCCCACTCTAATGGCTCCACCGCATGAAGGATACCAATGCGCGGATCACCCAGTGGTATCTGGCTCTCCAGCCCTTTAAATTCAAGGTGGTCCACAGACTGAGAGATGGGCCGGCCCGCTTCCCTGTGTTCTCCTTCCCTTCTGCTGTGAAGTTTGTTACAATAATATATTACAAATTAGAATAATATTTAAATTGACTAAGTAATGTTACATCCTTTCACAAATAAAGTGAACACAAAGAGACCCACTAAAGGAGCCAAAGACTTAGGTATTTAAGGGTCAGTATTGTTTATTTTCACAAATAAATGGTTTACGTTTTTATGGAGTCACTTTTATATTTATTTAATAATGCATTTGGTGATTTGGCAACAGTTTTCTGAAGTCCTATGAATAAGAATGAAAAACAGTGAGTAAAGTATGATAAATATCGCAATATATTGCAGTATTGAATCACAATACACCAAAAATAAAAAAATCACAACTCTGTCGTATCATGACCTAGATATCAATATAATATCGTATCACCAGTTACATTGTGATTCCCACCCCTGTATTGTGTTGGTCTCCTACAATAAAGTATAAAGTAAAATTGTGTTAATTGAATTAAAATGTAATTAAATTGTGAATTCATTTTAATTAAAGAGTAAAAAAAAAAAGTTTTAAAATCTCTAAAAATACAAACTTTCAGTGCTCTACAGACAATCACTACTTATCAAAGTACACATGTGGTCATGTACATGAGTCTTCATCTTATGTGAATGCTCATGATTTTATACATATGTTTCAAATGTACTATTTACACTGTGTGCCCAATTATTAGGCATTAATATTATTATCATTATTTCCATGCACATTTTCCAACTCCAAACCATATAAACTTGAATGCTTATTGGATTCAATCATTTTCTGGTGGTATGTATTTGTGTAATGTGGCGAAAATAACTAACACCTTATATCAAGGTGTGCATAATTATTAGGCAGCTTAATTACCTTATGTAAAATGGGCCAAAAAAGAGATTTAACTGACTCTGAAAAGTCAAATATTGTAAAATACCTTTCAGACGGATGCAACACTCTTGAAATAGCTAAACTATTGAGGCGAGACTACCAGACAATCAAACGTTTTGTTGCGAATAGTCAAATGGGGCACAAAAAACATATGGAGAAGAAAAGGCACAAATTAACTGCAAAAGACTTGAGAAGAATTAAACGTGAAGCTACCAGGAACCCATTATCCTCCAATACTACCATATTCCAGAACTGCAACCTACCTGGAGTGTCCAGAAGTGCAAGGTGTCAAGTGCTCATTGACATGGCCAAGGTCAAGGAAACACGACCACCACTGAATATATTCACAAGCTGAAGCATCAAGATTGGGCAAAGAAATACATGAAGACAGTTTTTCAAAGGTTTTATGGACAGATGAAATGAGAGTGACTCTTGATGGACCAGATGGGCCCGTGGCTGGATCACTAATGGACACAGGGCACCACTTCGTGACAGGTGCCAGCAAGGTGGAGGAGGGGTGCTGGTATGGGCTGCTGTCATTAAGGATGAGGTAGTTGGACCTTTACGAGTTGAAGATGGATTGAAACTCAACTCTCAAACCTACTGCCAGTTTCTGGAAAGTACTTTCTTCAAGCAGTGGTACAGGAAGAAGTCCTCAGCATTCAAGAAGCCCATGATCTTTATGCAGGACAATGCTCCATCACATGCATCCAAGTACTCCACTGCTTGGCTAGCCAGCAAGGGCCTCAAAGATGCCCAAATAATGACTTGGCCCCCTTCCTCAAATCCTACTGAGAACTTGTGGGCCCTTCTCAAACATGAGATTTACAGTGAGGGAAGACAATACACATATTTGAACAACATTTGGGAGGCTGTGGTTGCTGCTTAAGCGAAAGTTGATCGTGAACAGATCAAGAAACTGACAGATTCCATTGATGGAAGGCTCATGTCAGTTATTGAAAATAAGGTTGGCTATATTGGTCACTGAATATTTTTGAAAGGCCAAAAATGTTATTTAATTGTCATTTTGTGTTACTTATTTGTTGCACCTACTCTAAAAACTGAGAATAAACAATTGAGTTGGGAGAAATTATTTTTGTAATTTAGTTGCCTAATAACTGTGCACACTTATATATTCCCCTGAGAAAGACAAAACTTCTTTGTTAAACATTCAAAACATTTTAGATTGACTGAGAGCATTGTGTTTGTTCAACAATAAAATGAATCCTGAGGAATACAATTTGCCTAATAATTGGGCACGCAGTGTATTTCTTTAGGAGTAAAACTTTTTTAATGAGGAAAAGCAAGTGCACCTTTAAATTAATCATTGCTGACTGTGAATAGTGAATGGCATCGGTAACTGAAAACTGTTGTGTTTGAATGATGCTGCATCCAGGCCCTTAGGTGTCAGTGTAAGTCCAAGACAACTGCCATATTGACCAGGACAACATAAACAAAACATTACTGAGTGCACTTGTAACTTCAGTGGGGTGCAAACACACATATCTGCCATCCTCCTGGTGATGCCTCAACAGTACAGTACAGTGACATTCTCTTTTCATACAGTATATTACTACAGTCTGAGTGGATGAACTCTAGTGACAGTAAAGACACATGAGTGATGTTTGATGAGGACACAATGAAAGAGTGATAGGGTGATGGACAGAGAGAGAGAGATGGAAGCGTGGTGCTGCCACAGTAATTACAGTCTGTGTACATTATGCAATATGGGATATTGCATAAGATACTCATATATTTCATCCTTCATGTTGAATTTATCAGTCTGTTTATGTATTCAGTCAACAGAGACATTGCATCCATTTGAACACTGGTTTATAGTAAGTAACTTACCCACAGCCTCACTAACCAACAGGCTGAGATCTATCCACGATTATTGTGAACTTTAAATTCCAGTTGCATTTTACTGTCCAAATAATGGAATTTTAAATTAATATAGAAATACCATAATTATCAAGACCGCATTGTGCCATTTTCCAGTCTTGTCGTATTATCTGAGCACTCCAAATGAACAGCGGACTGCAGCTTCTGAAGAGTGCATGAAGATTAACCACTTTTAAACACTGTGAAGTGGGGATTTTGATATTGAACGCAAAGTGATCTGTTTCACTTTAACATATGCAAAATTGCAAATGTTTTGGATTCATTCATACACACAGTGTTAATGACTTTATTCCTGTGGAGATCATAAAACGAAAAAACATATTTTCAAATACACATAGAATCTCAAATGTTTTACTTGATGCGAAATAAAGGTTTGTGGGTTTAATCTGAGCCCCTTAACACATACCTGTCAACATCGGATTGTAAAAAATAGGGAGATTTGTTTTTTTGGTGGGGACGTGGTTTGTATATGCGAGGAATGGCAGCCGGTGGAGTTTCTGGTGCCCCAGTAGGGTAAGATGGTGCCCCATAGGGAGTAGGTGCACTACGCAGACTGCATAATATGCGTATAGGGAGCTGCGGTCAGTAATACTACCCTGAAGATGAATAATACCAAGAAATGTTTTCAGATGGTCCCTTACCACATACATCACAGTTTTAGCAATACATTTTGAGCTTTTTGACTTATTAATAATAAAAAGTGTATATCCTTTTTTATATGCTAAAAACTTTCATGACCCATGACTCATAAAAAATATAATTATTTTTTGGAATATTTATCTTCTTATGTATACATCTGTGTTGGTTTATATGTATTTTTACGGGGTAAAGTTTTCTTTTATTTACTTAATTGTTTTCCTTCAGCGTCTTGTCTTCTTCACCTTCTCATCTTTATGACTTTATTTTCAATAAAAAAAATCCAGTTTTAGCACAAAGTGAGGACTTTTCAGACGGTCCCTTACCCACCCTATGAAAAATTTCCAACTTATATCAATGTGAAATTAAAGATATCGCCGTGCCGCCATCTGACCAGCTTATGGGACAAATCACATCCCGTATTGATACGGGAGACGAAATTTCATATTTAAATACGGCACAATCCTGTATTTTACAGGACGGATGGCAACCCTACCTGGAGGTCTAATACATCCTTATGAGAAAAGTGTGGATGCGGAAAATCCTGAGTTTATTTGGAGAAATTGTAAATCGGGAGTACAGCGGGAGGAGGGGTAGAAAAACGGGAGAAACCCAGTAAAATTGGGAGTGTTGGCAGGTATGCCTTAACATAACGTGTGAAAGTGAAGAATTTAGAACAGAAATATATTACTATTGCATAAAATACTAAAATAGATTAGAATAGAATAGGGTTGTCTGGGTTATATTAAAAAGAGTGTAAATGTAAAGCTGTCCAAAAAGAAAGACATATAGAAAGAAATATTTTAACATTTAAAGGGATAGTTCACCCAATGACAATTCTCTCATCATTTAGTCACCCTCATGCCATCAAAGATATGTATGACTTTCTTTCTTCTCCTGAACACAAACAAAAGTTTTTAAAAGAATATTTCAGCTATGTAGGTCCATATAATGCAAGTGAATGGTTATCAGCACTTTGAAGGTCCAAAAGGGACATAAAGGCAGCATAAAAGTAATCCAACTCCAGTGGTTAAATCTATATCTTCAGAAGCTATATGATAGGTGTGGGTGAGAAACAGATCAATATTTATATCCTTTTTTTACTGATAATCTACACTTTCACTTACACATTCTGGTGTGGAAGTGACTTTCACATTCAGCCATCAACTGGTTGGGGCTGGTCAAAGTAGAGATTAATAATCAAAAATACTGTAATTGCAATTAGATTTTTTTGTCCAAATCGTTCAGCCCTAACTAAAATAAGATTAATATGTCATATCCATGCTAATATGAACATGCTAAATTTACTGTATGTCCATTTGAGCTTGAAAATTTGAGTTATGATCCCCTTTGACATGCATAGTATTGTAAAAAAACACACACAAAAAAAAACAAAGCAGCTCAAACATTCTTTAAAATTGACAACAAAATGAAAAAAAGATGAAAGAAAGTCATAGGCCTACAAGTTAAGAACAACATCAGGGTGAGTAAATGACAAGATAATTATTGTTTTGGGGCAAACTATTCCTTTAACCCATAGACTGAGTTCTTAACAAACCCAGACTGAACTCTTAACTAACCTAAAGTCACTTCACAGCTTCATCTGTCATAAACCAGCACAAACTAGCAGAATGAATCCAATCACACGCCCACTGACTCGCTCCTGCTTTCTGCTTCCTCTTCCTCATGCGTGTGTGTGTGTTTGAGTGAATGCTCCTGTAAAAATAGACATCTTAAAGCGACAGCAGCCACCCGAGAATCACAAACAGCAAAACTAACAGAGAAAATCTTTGCCCAGCAATGGAACTTTCCAGTTTAATGGAGGAAAGCCAATATCCACGACCATATACTATTTTCATATACTGTATGTATACATTTCATACATACAGTATATTTCATCATTTCAGCTTTTTCACTTTACCAAAAATATAATGTATTCCGATTAGAAATACACCCTCAATATAAACATTAGGCCTATATTACAAAGTTCACTCTTACAGACTATATAAAAAAATCAGATCGGATGTTTTAGTCTCATTCACGTGTGAACAGGGTATAAAATTAACTTTTTTTGCCCACTGGTGAATCCCAAATTTACCAGCCACTTTGATTTTTTACAAGCCACTTTGATTTTTCAAATATACAATTTTAATATAATATTATTTATAATATACAATATCATACTAATAAAAATTTTGCAAAATAAAAATGGAGGCTAAAGAGTATACAAGCACAGAAGAGAAACTTCTTGTTCACACATGAATTATGATGAAACACATGACAACAATTCACCCAATGCTGAGTGTATGGAAACACATACAGCCACAAATATTTCAAGTCCAAATAAAGTGAACCTGCAGATTTGTGTTCACAATGCTTGTAAAACGATTTTCTCCATGGAAATAAAGCAAATTAAACTCAGAGCACATCCTCAGTGTCACGTCTAGATGTGTTTTGTTCATGTTTGTTCATGTCTTTTATTTTCAAGTTTAGTTCCTGTTCCTGTCATGTGATTTCCTGTTCCCTCATGTGATCTTGTCATGTGTTTCCCCTGTTCATGTGTCTTGTTTTCATTGGTTCATTGTTTGATTACTTTGTTATCAGTTCTAGCTTGTCATTGGTTTAAGTTTATTAGTCTTGCTGTATTGTTTATAGTTCTGTCTGTTCATTGGTTGTCTTGTTACCCATGTCTGTGTATTTAAGCCCTCATGTTTGCCATTGTCTCTTGTCAGGTATTGTGAATGTAACTTTGTTGTTTTGTCCTAGCCAAGTCAAGTTCATGTTTACATTTAGTTCACGTTTGTAGTCAGGGTTTTGGGATTCCACGTCTGTAAATAAAACTGCACTTGGGTTCATCACTTCACCATCGTCTCTTCATCTGCTTGTTGCCAACATCGTTACACTCAGATGGTCTAAGATCATTTACAGCATTTTTATAGACAACACTATTCTTGCAAACTGTTTTCAGAAGACCGAAATGCGTATGAGAAGTGTTTTTGCTGCACTCGTCTGGAGCAGATGGCCACTGAACCTCTGAACACACAGCGGATCAGATATCAATGGCTTTTCTTTCATGTGTTCTTCAAAATATAATCTAGTGTGTTTTTTAAACCTGCGTATATGTGTCTAATGGCATTTCTTGTCATATGCCACTTTGAAACTGTCGACCGCCACAGTGGCGGATAAATTACCCACCTCTGTGCATAAAATACCTGCATTTGTCAGGTTGGCGGGTGTTAATTTCAAACCCTCAGTCTGACATATGAAAAACACTGGTGAGTTGAAACATAGGATCTCAAAGTACAGGCTTGACAGTACTGCATTGCATACACAATAATGTAAGACAGTGGTTCTCAAAGTGTGGGGCGTGCCCGTATTGTAAGGGGGGCGCAGAAGACCCCTGTTCTCAAATCTCTTTCACTTTCAGACATTCAAATTTTTTTGAAAATAACTGTAAGAACCAATGTGCAAAATTTCCTTTCCTCCGTCTTTTTCTCCTTAAAACATTGTGGATTGTGGGATTGACAGCGGTGCAGAGAAAGCGTTAAGGGTGGTCGAGAGCGTCCAAAATATAGAATTTCTCAGCTTTATGCAAATGAGAAGTGGGAAATGACGGGCGGCAGCCAATCACTGTGAGCTGAAAGCAGTTACGTCTGTCAGAAACGCTTCAACATATGAAGACAATGCTTAAGTTTCTGCTGGATTCAGTGCTTTAATCACCAATGGACTTCAAATGATGATTGCTTGCACACATTGTGATAATACTGTGGCTGGGTGAGCAAAAAAAAAAAAAAAAAAAAAAACATTTAGAAACACCGTTTCAAAAATTGAGAGTTCATTGCAAATTTGCCACAAATTCGCCACAGATAATTTTCACATGCAAATGAGCTTTGTGGCAAACTTGCAGCAAACTGTCCATTGTTGCCAAAGGTTTGCCGGAGGTTCACCGCTAACGGTGAAGAGCTGCAAACTTCTGGCAAACATTTCCAGAATGTCAATGCTCATTTGAAAATAATGAGCGGCAAGTTTGCGGCTAGTTTTGATTTTTTCTAAGGGCACTGATGTAAGAACATAAACAACAGTTATTAATAATATGGATAACATACAATTTAAATTCTAATTTGTACAGAGAAATAAAGTCTCAGTATGCAGATTGAGCTAAATCATACAGTTTTAATAATAATAAAAAAATATGTCTGAACAAATATGATTCCAAGGCAAGTGTATGCCCTTTCATAACCTTCAGTGTGTGAATGTGTGTGTGTTTCACTCTCACACAGAGAAGTGAGAGCCACCACTCCTGACATCATGATTAAACAGATTGAAACTTTGAGTAAAAGAGCTAAAAATGGCACTATATGCTTCCAATGCCAGTGTCTTCAGGAAACTGTAAAATGAAGAAACTGTTTTATATCAAACATTACTGCTGATTCAACGTACTGCATATTATTCAATGCACAATTTTTATTGAACTATTTATGTTTATCTCTTAAAGTTATTCACGTAGTCAGTTTAGTTTCATTCAGAATTAAACTTTAGTAAACACTTTACTTTCAACAAAGGAACTGAAAACAAAACCAAGTCAGATCAAGTCCTTAACTTTTGAATGGCTGGCCAAGAGTGGCGTGACTAGCTTTAAAACATTACACACATAACCTACAATCGGCCATCAGTGCAGAGGTCAAAACAATATTCACACTGAAATGTAAGTGCTGTATATATATTACAAAAAGCAGCTTGTTCCAAGAATGCCATGTGTTTTGACAAGTGTAAAAATGGCATGTATCCAGTCCACTGATAGTGCAAATGTATGCTGTAAAACAAAGTTTGTCAGGAAACTAAAAATTTCCTTCCTATTGTAACATCTACATTAACTGGTTTTATTTATATAAAAAATAATCAACGAGAATACATTAAACTACACTGATAAAATTACTTTTAAGGGTTGAATCAGGTAAAAACAACTGCAAAGTTTCACTTTTTACAGTATATTACCTGTAGGTGACAAACACAATTACCATTCATGACACATTTGAAAGTAGTCGAAGCCTTATTGTGTGTGTAATGCACCATGTTGGTAACGCTTTACAATAAGGTTCTATACGGTAACATTAATTAAAGCATTACCATTAAAAATTAATGGTAACTACTAAAACTTTTTTACAGCATTTATTAATCCTAGTTCATCTTAATGGTAACCCTTTACATTAAAGTTCTATTTTAGTTAACATTAATTAAAGCATTAAATATCATATGCTTACAATGAACAATAATTATCTCCAGCATTTATTTATATTGTCTAATGTTAATTAATTAAAAATACAATTGGTCTTTGATTATTTATGTTATTTCACAACATTTCACAATTGCATTAACACATTTACGTATGCAACTTTTAATTTTAAAAATGTAGTACATGTTAAAATTTATATTAACTAAGATTAATACAATAAGTGCTGTACAAGTATTGTTTTTTGTTAGTTCATGTTTACTAATAAAGTAAACTTAGGTTAACAAATACAACCTTATTGAAAAGTGTTCACATTTTATATTAATTTAATTAATTTATAAATATGCTATTGTTCATTGTTAATTCATTATGTATTACCTAACATAAACAAAGTTTAAGGTTAAAAAACTACTAGTATAGAAATGAACAAAAAATGAAGATTAATAAATGCTGTAAAAGTATTGTTCATTGTTAGTTCATGTTAACTCTATCATATACAACCTTATTGTAACTTGTTCCCACCATTGCTTTATGTTCTCATTTCTGTATTTAGTTTCAGCTGTACCCTCTAATTCTAGTACACTAAAAGCACGTCTTTGCTTTACATGTAAACACACACACACACACACACACACACACACACGTTGGTGCGGCTATCCTTATGAGGACTCTCCATAGACATAATGATTTTTATACTGTATGAACTACTGATTCTATCCCCTAACCCTAAACCTAACCCTCACAAAAACTTTCTGCATTTTTACATTTAAATTTTTTTTTTTAATTTAAATTATGGGGACACTACAAATGTCCTCATAAACCACATTTATAGCAAAATACCATTGTAATTACCAGTTTGTAACCTAAAACAATTTCCTTGTAAACCACCCAAACCCGTACAGACACACACACTCAGAAGTGTCCTACCTCTCTGGCTGTCTTTTTATGGTGACACACACAGCAGTGAGTGATCATGGGTAAGCAGCAGTCTCGCAGCAGACGGGAACATCAAGTGTGATGCTGTAGAGTCGCTCTCTCTCTCTCTCTCTCTCTTATCTTGTCTTACCTTCTCTGTCTTTTGCTCTATATTCTGTATTTTCCCTGTCTCACCCACTGTGAGCTCTCTCTCTTTCTCTCTCTGTAGGTCTAAAGCTCACTCTGCTCTCTTTGGCTTCGCACACACTTGCCTTCTCATACTTCAGCTCACTCGCCCTTTGTGACCCCCTCCTATCCCCCCCCCCTCTCTCTCTCTATCTATCTATCTATCTATCTACTCTCTCTCTCTCTCTCTCTCTCTCTCTGTGGGTGTATAATTAGACTCACTCCTGTCAAATACAGCTCTTGCTCATTGTGGGAGCGTCTCTGAGCTGGCAGGAAGCCGAGCAGCTTTGCTCATTAACCTCTTAGGAGCTGGGGAATGTACCGGCACTGCCTGCACCCCATTGGTCACTTCCTTCTCTCATCCCAGCCACAGACTGCACTGACTGGCTGCTGCAGCACATGCTGCCAGGCAGCAGCTGACGCCATTGGCTGCAGGTCCACATGAGCAAGACTGTAGCTTGAGCACATTTATACACCAAATACAACAAACTTTTAAAATATTTGTCTGACTGTGTACAATTTAAACACAATCTCACAAAATAGTATTGTAGGTTTTTTGTGGTCCACCTCAAGCAATGCTCAGTATGGTCACATGGTGAAGTGTTGTCAAGCAGTAAGAGTTTGTAGTTTAGTCCTGTGAATAGTAGGCTATTACACACTATTATGTAAGGATCAATCAGCTCATTTGAGACATTTTACTTCTCTGTCTTAGTATGAATAATGCTGTTTTAATGTTTGCCTTGATATTGTAGAGAGTTTATTGTCTGATTTTTTTGTTGTGCCAAATACAGTTTTTGCTATGCAACTCTAATCATATTATAATATTTATCTCAATTAAATATAGATTAAAATTAAGTGAAGTTAGCCCATGCAAAACTCTATTGTCTGAATGTTGTGGTTTTGGGGGCGGGGGCCGTGGTGTGTGGAGTCATCTTGGGGTGTCCTGGGTGGTTGCTAGGTGGGTCAAAAGAGCCCACCCAGAGTCTCTATGATATTTTTGTCCCTATACAGCTCGGGTTTCTCCTTCAATGTACGTCTATGTTTTTTTAATTTTATTTATTTGTTTTTTTTTATCATCCGTCAAATGAAAATCGCAAGGCTAATCTCTTAATGACGATTCCTAAAGAAACTGTTGCCCCCCCCCCCCCCCAAACCATGTATTTGTTTCCCGTCAGCATGTGTCATCATCAGTGCAATCTGATTACTAGATAATTACTATTAATAACTGTACTTTAATTATTTATTGGTCATAACTTAGTCTAACACATACAATTTTAAATTCTTGTAAACAGATTACAGATACTTTTAATCAAAAAATGTGAACTGTCACTCTTATCAGCAGGGTCCTGCATTGAAAATTCTATCAATGTCAGGCGACTCGGTACTACTGGTGAAACAAATTTAATGGTACTCATGCCTCTCAAAACTTACACAAGCATCTTTACGGTGCAATTGAAGCATGCTTTTGCTCAAACCGCCGTACGCACATCATGCTGGGTGTCCACTGGCATGTGGTGAGCGAAGTGAAGCAAGCATTTTTAATTCATTCCAATGCGAGCCAAGCGCCACGCTTGCGAAGTGGATTCTTATCGGAATTAGTTGAAAACAGTGGAAACACACGACATACGGTCAGCATGCTCCAGAGTGAAACTTGCATGATTCACTGTTTCCTCTGGTGCAGAAAAAATCTGCTCAACGCAGCTCACCACGGCAGAGAGCTGCCGCTTTGGGGCATGTTTGTAATATGCAAAGCCAGTGTGTTTTGTCCATCATTGTTTTCAGTACATGAGCAATATATAAATATATACATGATTATAGTTTGAAAGGTGCTAGCTTCATTTCTGAATGCCCACAATTTATAAACAGTTGTGGTGAGCGGGGCGGGGCTGAGCGACGATGGTGCGGAGTGAGGCTGGAATGGACACCTGGGGCGAATTATCTCGCCCAGCTGTTGGTTATTGCGGTGTTGGCGGGTGAGGGATAAAGCCTCAACCAGAGCTGCAGTCGGGAGAGTCACAGAGAGAGAAAGACACCACTGTGAAAGACCACTGCTAGTTTGGGAAGAAGGAAGCAGGAGCAGGGTGCACATCCAAACGCACAACATTTATTTTCATACTTTTCAGCATCACACACTCTAGTGGCTTTTCAGCTCACTGACCACGCAGTCGCTCTGCTTTTCAGCAGCAGCTTTCAACCACACACACACACAGCTTTGTTGCGTCTCTCTCTCTTTGTGTCTCTTCTGACTGCGGCTCTGGTTGTGGCTTTATCCCTCACCCGCCAACACCTCAGTCACCAACAGCTGGGCGAGATAATTCACCCCAGGTGTCCATCCCGGCCTCGCTCTGCACCATTGTTGCTCGGCCCTGCCCCGCTCGCCGCAAAAGTGTTGATTTATTGCAAGTTTACTTGCAGCCTCAGTGTTGCTACAACAAATGTATGCAATCATCATTTGTAGTCTGTTTGAAGTTGGAATTAAATATAAAGATGTGATTTAAACAATGAATACAGCATTTTTTTTTTTCAAGTTACAGCATTTTCGTAGATTTTGAAGTGCTTCTGACAGACATCACTGCCTTCTGCTCACAGTGATTGGCACGCGCTTAGTGTTTTCTGCTTCTCATTTGCTTTTTTGATGCTATCGGCCGCTCCTGAGTCCCCTCGCTTGCGCCGCAACTTTGTCAATCCCACAATCAACTTCGAGAGCGTGGCGCTTGACTTCCATAGGAATTGAAAACGCTCTCTCACCTTCACTCACAATGCGCCAGTGGAAACGTACAGTAGTCGGGCTTTACTCAATATCAGGGCTACAGGCGGAGACCATAAAATGTAGAATTTGAATTCTAAAGAGAACATTCTAGTATAAAGCTCTATATGGAGAAAATCAAAGCCCTCAAACTGCTTGACATCCCCTTCATTATAAACAGCACTGATGAGGTAAAAAGGAAACAAATAATACACATGATTAGTTTTTAAAATACACATCATCATCCTTAAAAAATATTTTGGTATTTGGTAATGTTTTAATAATAATGTAATGATGTTTTTTTTTTTTTTTTTTTTTAGCAGTAAATGGTAACTCATATTTAATCAATTAGAGTGAATCTATTAGACATTATTTTTACAACTGTAAAAGTTGTAGTTAAAGGTTTTTAAAATATGTTTAGGCTATTAGTGTTTTTTTTTTTAACAAATACTATAATTATTTAGAAATGACTATCTACATTACCATAACCATAGTAATGAGTCATCCATGGTCTTACCTGTGGTAATGGCCTTATCATTACAAATGTCACTATTAAATAATGGTAGAACAATGGTAAACATTCATATAGGGAAGTACAATTTAGAATGAAGGGATTAAAACTCCATGAATTATGAACAAATTATTGACAGATGTTCCACCTTGTTCTAACTGCCCATGACATAGATATTCTAAAGGTGATTTAAATCATTAGGCCTGTGTCCTGCTAAACTAATATCATTCTCGTTCAGATGTCCAAACAGTCTCCAGTTACGTTTGTCACTTTTTGTGAGGCAGGAGATTTTAGCTAGTGAAAATTTTGAGTGTCTAGTGACCTAGGAAACTAGTAGCCACAGTGGCTGGTGAGCCAAAAAGTTAATTTCCAACCCTGATTTTAAGGGGAAAATGTGTAGTGCTGAGTGAGTGACTGGCATGCAACAATTAACAAAGAGGAGATATAGACACTGGGCCTCTTTCAAGATACACGAGCAGAACGAGTTTTAATGTAAATGGTTTGTAAAGCCATTCTGACTTAAATTTTAGTGTTCATGAAATTTTTCATATTTTCAAAATGTTTGTTTGTAAAAGCAAAATTTTCACCTGCTCCTGACCACATGTAAATCGTATGCAAGTCATCCGAAAGTTTTGTGCATTTTTCAGGCAAACTGTTATTAATGCATTTTGATAGAAGTGAAATGAAATAAGTAATGAAAAATTAACTAGTAATAGAACGAGTGAATTTAACCTTAATAAATAACAGAAATTTGTAAAATAAATCAATAATAATAATAAAATGAATGCGGTTTGTTTTCTTTTTTTTTTTTAAACACTGTATACTTAATTGAAAATATTTCTTTCATGTTTGCATGTATTTTTTTTAAAGTATAGTTTATTCCCAACTCTGCTTTATAAATGTAATATCCTTTTTCCAGCAGAAGTGCTTGGCATGGGGTGAAAATGTCATTGGAAGACAAGTTTGTGTTTGATTTCTCTCTCTCTCTCTCTCTCTCAAAAAAAAAAAAAAGAAAAGAAAAGAAAAAAGAATACCCTCTAACATTATTGGTTTGACAATTTATTCATTTGATATACAGTAAGTTCTGTCATTTAGGTTTCACCAATTCAGTATAGGCATTGCTACACTGTGTTCAGTTGATAATGCATGGTCTATGTAAATGCTGTTAAACCTATAAATAAACACATGTCGTGGGCAGGTGTGTACACAATACAACGGAAAAAAATTGAAAAAGCCTATTAATTTCTCTGAAGATTCTTCCAGTTAAGGGAAGAATATCACTGTTACCGTGATGATTTACTGCTGAATTCTCACCAATGATGCTGGCTATGGGCTCAGCTGAGCCAAACTACTAAGTTCAGTCATGAAACTCTAGGTGTGTTCGAATTGAACTGCATCTCGATTTACCAATCGGCGAGATTTGACGGTTGCAGTTGGGGAAGGAGTTGAAAAGAGAGCCGTTAAACCAGACACTTTTGTGCTTCCCATGGCATGCAGAACCTACAACAGTCACAGCAGATCGCATGATGTTTCTGTTCGTTATTGCAGACAATCATGGAATTCAGACAGACAGATACTTGAATTTTACATATAATAACCAGAAACATTATTCCTTTGAAAGGGTTATGTGTTGCTTCATACAGTGCCTGCTGGTGCACAAGAAAAAAAGTCCCTTAAAAGCCTTTATTATCTTAATATCAATAAATGGGTTGTAATAACTGTGAATGTTTTTATCAATAAACATGATTTTACTATGAAAAATCTAATATAAAATGATATAAACATGATGTACTGTTATAAAAACACGGAACTGTGAGAGTTTTCGCCAAACTGAAGATGTCAGAATAAACACCTTTGTGGCATACTATACTACTCTTATTTCTGCCATAGACTGACATATCAGAAGTAATAAGAATAGTATGTGAAGTATACAACTGTGAACACAGCCCATGAAACACACATCACTGTTGTCCCGTTATTAATTTGGCCAATCGTGAATAAACTGTTTTGTCATCAGAGCTTGTGCAGCTGTTCTGGAGCTCTCGTGGTACTTTGATGGCATATGTCATGGTAACGCGCCAGTGGCACCGTCTCAAGTCGGACAAAATTTCTAACCGACATGCACTGCTTCAAGTTCGGCGCTAATTGGTCTGCTCAGCGCTACATAAAGTTGAACACACCTTCTGCATGGCACAAACTGAAAGGTTCTTTGAACTTGTTACCTGTTAGCCAATCATCTTGCTCATATGTGATATGTCAAGCCAATCGGCTCACATGGTGTAAGCTGATAGGCACTTTGACGTGTAACTGGGTAGAAAATTAACTTGTTTACTCTCTCTTTGTTTTAACATAGAAATTTGCTCAGATTGCAAGTAAGCTGGTTTCACTGCAGCGTGCTGTGAGAGTTTTCTAGGAAAATGTTATTTGAAATATATTCCACTACAGATTACAGAATACATGCTGTGAAATGTAATTTGTAACATATTCCGTTAGATTACTCAAGGTCAGTAACATATTCTAAATACTTTGGATTACTTCTTCAGCACTGGTAGATTTTGACTATAAAAACTCTGCCAGTACAGTAAGACGAAATACACATGTTAAAAATACATTCTCTGAAAAACCTAAATATCTTATGCAGTGTTGTTTCTAAAACAAGATAAATCAAATGTATCTTGTTTTAAGGATTTTTTTTTTTCTCCACAATTTGGAATGCCCAATTCCCAATGCGCTATAAGTCCTCATGGTGGTGTAGTGACTTGCCTCAATCCGGATGCCGGAGGATGAATCTCTGTTGCCTCCGCATCTGAGACTGTCAATCCATGCATCTTATCACGTGGCTTGTTGAGCGCATTACACAGAGACATAGTGCATGTGGAGGCTTCAAGCTATTCTCCGTGGCATCCACGCGCAACTCACCACATGCCCCACCGAGAGTGAGAACCACATTATAGCGACCATGAGGAGGTTACCCCATGTGACTCTACCCTCCCTAGAAACCGGGCCAATTTGGTTGCTTAGAAGACCTGGCTGGAGTCACTCAGCATGCCTTGGATTCGAACTCGTGACTCCAAGGGTGGTAGTCATCGTTTTTAATCACTGAGCTACCCAGGCCCCTGTTTTAAAGATTTTTAGATATTTTTTACAGGAAAACAATACAAAAGTTATTATCAAGAATACGATTTTTGCCCTAATATCAAAGGTCATACTAGAAAAAAGAAATTATGATCCAACGTGAATTTTTTTGATAAAAAAATATGATCGTGCCTGGTAACGTGCATGTAAAATGGCTAGAAATATGATTTTAGCTTAGCGTAAAGCTGACAATTTACACAAGGTTTATTTCAATTACTTCTGCTCCAGACTTACTTCAAACTTACTTCTCTGTCTGCTCGTATGAATGTAACACATCATAAGAAAGTGTTTCACCACTGTTCAAATGCACTTTGGATCGCATCATTTATAAGTATAAATGTTTTCCATCTGAAAGGACTAAATAGTAAATGAAACAAATGACAATAAAATGCAGTAATTTTTTCAGTAATCAAAATACTTTTTGAATTTAACTGCATTCTAATTACCAATTATTTAAATTGTAACTGTAGTGGAATACAGTTACTTATATTTTGTATTTTAAATACGTAATCTCATTACATGTATTCCGTTACTCCCCAACCCTGCTAACCCTTTAATATTATGAAAGTTTTAATCATAATTTGTGCCCCATAGTTTGCTTGTGTATGCCCTATATGTTAATAAAGTATAGGCTATTTCTCTCACCAAGAACACTTGTAATGGAACAGTGATGTGTCTTATATGTGTGTTAATGTGTCACTACAAAACACACATAGAGCTGCTACTCACAAAACTCTGAGTCAGATTACATTTTCCTGATATGAAATGATGCAAGGAATTACTCAAAACTATTCAATTATAGTTTCAGTTCTGTTGTTACTTGCATTACACATATGATTTTAATTTCATAAAAATGATTGTGCTTCAATTTATTTAGTATACACGCATGTGCAAGCTGAGCTGAGCTAAGCACAGATGCACAAGTGTATTAAGCACTCTCAGCTTCTAGAGTATGCCATCACTCAGAAGAAGCTGGGAAGCCCATGAATATTTTTTGTTGTTTCAACAAAACATCAGAACAAATCAGTTAATTACATTATACTCCCCAACGCTACAGAGGACATTCTGGGAGAGTAAAATCTGTTGAAACACACACTCTGAATAATTTTTTGGAAAGAAGGGTTAAGCAAAGTGTTTGTTTTTTTTTTCTCTCCAATAGGCCATAGCCATATATTTAACAGAACTCTGACAAACGATATTCAGAAATGGGTCCCAATTGACATTAAGTGTCTTTAACTGCTATGTACTTTCATCATAAAAAAAGTAGCCATTTGATACAAAGTACATAAAAGTTAGACACATAAAATAAAGTGGGACACAGTTATGAGTTCATAATGACTTTTATTAAACAATAAAATCATATGCATTTTCTTTCTATTTTTTTTTTAATGTCTTAATGTTTACAATAAAATTGTTGATCCCATGTCACCCCAGCACACATGCTAGAAAACAAAAGTAAATAAATTACATGCATAAATCAGAAAAAAAGTTATAAAAACAAGAATATAAAATAAATTAGAGTAAACTACATACATCAGAGTGTACAATGTGACGAGTTATCAGCACAGAGACATAGAGCAATATTCACATTAAACCCTTAGATATTTTTATGTTCTTCATCAAATCCAGAAAATGACTTTCTAGGTTTTAAGATTATAGTGTCCTAAGACTCTGAATATTACTTCATAAGTTTACTGATCTTTCTTGTTTTCAATGATTCATGCACTATCACTGCAGAGAGAAAATACACACATTGCCACTAGAAAATGTTCATTTAGTCACATGCTGCATGCGTGTATATATATGTGTGTGTGCTTTCATGAGTGCTACAGTGAACAACAGAAGACAGAGGTCTTACTCTCATTTCCTCTGTCTCAGACACTCTCACTTCTGTCATACTGTGACATTAGCTGACCACACACACACACACACACACACACAAACACGGCGTCATTTTGTTTTAAAATGTGGGTTGGGGTGTGTGTGGGGGGGGCTCATGAATATTAATTAGGTTATGTGCAGATAATGTCAAATAATCTTTTACTGTTTTAATAAATAGTCATACTTGATGAACAATTCAAGCATTTTAATAAAAAAAATGTATTGGATAACTTGAATGGTACATTTAACACTGTCAGTAGATTTTGTCGGTCAGTGAATAAATACATTAACCCATTTTGTTATTTAAACAAACAAACGCCAGTAGTACTCGTATTGATCACTATTTTAACAAAGGCTAGAGCAAGTGTATTCCTGATGTGTCCTGTTAAATCAGCATAACTGCAAACTTGAAATATAAGTTATACGCGCTGTCTTTCTTTCCACCACAAAATTAGATTGAAACAGAACCACATGCACCTTCATACAAGTGGTCCAGCAAAAAATACAGTATTAGGCGTTTCTCCATCGTAAAATAATGAGCGACGGCTGTGTTTCCCGATAACGTTGCAACTTAAGCTTATAAGATCATCTTAACTAACATTGCTCATTATTTTACGTTGGAGTTACGCCTGTTTCCCAAACCAGCAGGTAGATCGCTCGTTATAAAGTTGAACTTAAGTTAGTTGTTATGGGAGCTGTCCCGTTCCAAGGATGCTGGTTACTTTGGCCAGTATACAGAATGTCCAGGCTATTGTCTTCTCTGCATGAAAATGTGGAAATACTAACACTCATGGAAGTTCGTTTGTAACCTTGTCGAGGCGCCGAAATGTATTAACTATTACAGAATGTACTAAAATAAATAATGATGGCTTTAGTAAGACGGAGTTTCAGATGTATTGATGCTCGATCACAGAGATTAATGAAAGTGATGCAATAAATGCATGTAACGTGAATGTACGAAATGTGAATCATAAGGGGCTCTCACATTGCCTAAAGGGTTTTTGGCTGGAAACTGAACAAATGCACACAGAACAGGATTAAAATGACGGACATCAGTATTGAACTACTCATAGACCTGTCTAAATATTAATAAATCATCGGGTCAGAGTTCAAGGTACTGTGTAGCCTACTTGTTGCCTTACTGCCATTATGCAGCATGCAATTTGTTACTGCCTTGACAAGCCGATTTGAACCAGCCATTGGAGGAAGAGGAGGAAGAGAAAGAGGGGATCTCTTATTGCACACTCACTCTAATCTCCTTTTTTAACCATATTTTAATTATGTATTCAGGTATATTTATTTAAATTTTAAACTGCTTGGTCACATAATTACTCACATTTGTCTTCTTAAATATATATATATATATATATATATATTTTTTTTTTTTCATGCGCAGACTGCGGAGACTGCCTATTGATTTCATAGCGATTTTTTCAACACTTTTTTTATCCTCTGAACTAGTTTACAATTGCTTTCCAATGATCAAAATATATTAAAACACACACACACACACACACACACACACACACACACACACACACACACACACACACATATATATATTAATTTCCCAATGTCTTATATTAACTGTGAAAGATGCCATAAAGGTGTTTAAGTTGCACTTAATGAACTTAGGATAGGTTCAAAGCTCTCGTTAATTTACGAACTACTTAGATAACGATGCTTCTGGGAAACGCAACTAAGAGATTAAGTACTACTTAAGTGCTACTAACCTTCAATTTGGAGCTTCAGGAAACCCAGCCGACGTTAGTTAAGATGACCATAAAAACTTAAGTTGCAACGTTTTTGGGAAATCCAACCCTCGTCAGTTGTTTGCTTGCACGCAAATTCACCTCTACTAGTCAATTTTGCTTTAATAATAAAATTCATTAATTGAAACAAGAAAAAATTAAAATCAAAAATATTTTTAAATTATAATAACACTTCAAATAAAACGAAAATATAATCACATTTTTATTTATTTATTTATTTTTTAAATCCAATATTTTTAACTACCCAAATCCAAACATTTTAAACTCTTCAACTTTTTTCACCAGCAATTGTAAATATAACCATAATTATAACTGAAAAATAAACCATGGCCTATATAAAGTTGAACACAAATCTCATAAATTTTTGTTTCATAAATTGTCTCCAAAAGAGACTGTCAGGCCGGGACATAATTTTCCACTGTATTTTCAAAAGTAATTTGTTGTGCATTGAGCTGCCCTTCGCGCAGTCCCAAAAACAGAGCCCAGAGTCTTCTTCACTTTTTCAAAGAATATGCCTTAACTTATTTTCACCAAAAAAAGTGTAAGATTATTTCAGAAATGAAGACATTCTCCATGCACATACATGCATGATGCAGAGTAAAAATGTGTAAGATTGAAGTGCACAAATTACATGTTGATTGTCTTCAGTCATTTAAAAAGTGCGTAATTTAACACAGAATAAAAATTAAACCCTTTGTAAAATATCATATAATATAAAACACCAATAATAATAATAATAATAATAATAAAAACTTTTAAAATAGTTTGTATTGGTTTTTATTGAACTAAAGTATTTTAATATAGCTATTCAAATATTAAAAACGACTAAATATCAGTAAACAGCTCGACAATAATTAAATGGTTCAGCCCAACCTTGGCTGAAAGCTTTATAATTGTCAGGTGTTTTTAATCATTGTCTGTCTGGGGTTACGATTTTTACAGCCACACTGACAAGTTCTGTCAGTTTCGTTACTGACAAACATGTATGAGGTGTTTTATTATTATTATTATTATTATTATTATTATTATTACGTTTACAACAACAATGAAATATGCGCATCATGAGCATAATACATTTCTACTTAAAAACATAACTGCACGATAATGCACTGACAATGTTTTAGAAGCAGAAAAGCCTTGATAAATAAAACCTTGTCAAATGATCCAGTCAGAAATAAAGAAATAAAGAGCTGAACATGAAAAACTGAAGTGCTTGGTGGGTTAATCACCCCTTTTCAAAGCATCCTATATAAATTACATTAATAAGCTATTTTAACAACATAAATATAATATTGCCACTTATATCTGCACAGCTGAACTTGAACAATGTGCGTAAAACCTTGTGAATAGGCTGGTATCATATGAAAAGTCTTTAAAAAGGGAAATAATCAACATCTCTATAGCATAAAGAATGACAAAACAGTCTCAAAGGATCTAATACTTCACTGTACTGATTGTATGCTATTATTTCACCAATTTATTTCAGGTTTTCCTAGGTTTAATAAGGTGTTACGTTCACGCGCACTTCACCGTCGGTGGCACTCCACCACCGCTTTTAGGCGGTTATCACGGTGATCCTAGTAGCCCTATGCCCGTGCTCAGGGGAGGCATACACATGCGCTCTGCCCTTGGTGGGGACACTTCTGTTTGTATTTTGCTTGGCAATTTTACTGGAAAGGAGCGCAAACTGCCCTACAGCGGAGCGGGTATTTGAGCGTGCAGACTGGTGCAGGAGAACACCGGCAACTGTCAATCAACGTCACTGATAACAGCTGCAACTAGTACGCATTGTAACAAACTCCAGTGCTGAATTGTCATATATTATAAAACACACAGACGAAATGGAAACTCCTGCTCCCGAACTGGATATATTTCTTCCACATTAGGCCGGCGTTTTAGGACACCAGAATTTTGTGACACCTACTTTCCGGCATTCTCTTGTCAGAGATGTGAAAACATACGCTGTGCAAGGGAGATCCCGGTTTTGTTCATCGGTTGATAATTCTTTGGATAAATATAACATTTTACACAAAATGCTCAGATTGCATTAAATATGTGTTCAGAAGAGTTGTATGTTAAAACCGAAAGTTCATTATGGGTTATTTCTGAAGGATGCATATGGATTGCATGTGTGGAGTTTGACCACGTTCTGCACACATGTGAGAACAGGGTGTGTAAATGTTTTATTAATCATATCTTATTTATTGATTTATATGTTTTCCAATTAAGTGAACATGTGTAATGATAATTATAATGTTTTAAACTGCAATACATGTCCTTCAAGCTTGGTTAAAAAATTTTAAAATACAGTGAGTGATTTAAGTATGTGTTAAATGCATAAAATGCTGTGAATGATATAAGGTGATGTGTGCTGAAGCATATGGGTAGGCTTATGCCCTGTTTGTATTTTCTTTTAACATTACCCCTACCATATTTATTTTTTTTTAATTTTTTTTTTTGCATTTCATTGAACCATATTTCATTTGTTGTATTAAATTTCCGCATTTAATTTTTGTATCTCGTTTTTGCATTTAAAAAAATAAAATACAATACTCTGTATTTTATTTTTTTAACAATACATCGACTGTTTTTTTTTTCCTTCTTTTTTTGTTGAACAGCCAACAGATACCCCCCCAAAAAAATAATAAATCTTTTTGTATCCTGTGTTATTTACACAGTATATTTACAACCCACCAGCTACATTTTTGGTACTAGGAGTGGGGTATCTGACAGTTGGGAGCCTATAGGTCAGGTTTTTTTTTTTTTTTTTTTTTTGCATGTTCATGGATGTCTTCAGTGGTGCAGTGGTCCAATGAACAGGCGTCAGCCAGAGGTGACATGGCAAGGTGACGAGATTGATGGATGAGAGAGAGAGAGCATTGGAGTTCTGCTGATTCTAGGGGGGTACTGTTTGATGAGACACCTATCCATTGACTTTCTACAAGCAAGAAAAGAAGAATATTATACAGACATTCTGCAACATATCCTTTGGTTTCAACATTACAGACTGATTAAGAGACGTTTTGCCCACCAGTTAACTTTTACTGGTTTTTATAGAGTTGAACTGAGATAATTTGAATTTTTCAAATTGCCACAATCTGATGATGATAGTCCAGTATTACAAAACACTGATGATGAACAATGTTCAGGGACAGAAGAACTTAACAGAAAGCATGAGGAGACCATGGCAGCTATCGCCAATTAGATCAGAGAGCCAACCAGGTCTTGTTTATGTGCCAAGAGAGCGTCACACATCCAACCATTCAGTGGCGATTTCAGCAAAGATGGGAGACATGTTGATGAGTTCATTGATGAAGTAGAGAGGTTCTACATGCTAGAATCAGACCACCGAGGACAACTTAGGCCTCATACTCTCCCTCTTAAAGGGTGCATCCTTATAAGATGTCAGATTAAGGATGGGGAATGAACCAAAGCAACCATGTGACCTCTTTGTGTACCTGAGAGAAGCTTTTCAAGAAAAGCACAGTGTGTCACATTTATTGCAAACATTCTATAGCCGAAAACAAATGGAAGATGAGGATATTCATACTTACTCTTGTAATGTCTACGCCCAAAAGGCGCTATTTCCGGTAAAAGTCAAAGAACTCTGTGAGAACCAACGTCATAAAACTCACACAGGAGAGCATCTCCACCTGAGGCAACACATCCTACATATTAAGGACCATAAAATGCAAATCTCACTCACATCTGCCCCCTTCTCTTACATACCTCACCTCAGGTCATTTTAGAGTCACCAAAAACTAAGTTATGACTTTTCCTGTTCTATAATGTAAAAGGTTTTCTGATCATACATGTTTGGTATCATTCAAGAGGTCTCAGTGCAACTGGTAAAACAGTCTCATTCCCTTTCAGCAAAGTCAAATCACAAGTAAGATTTAAGAACTTAGTAAAATACTGTATTCTATCCAGGATAAGCCCATCCCAGGTCTCTTCACAGGGATCAGATGCTGTATGCAGATTAGGTGCATTCTTTGTAAACATCAAACAACATACTTGATCACAAGTTTCAAAGGTCTACCTTCAAACCCCTAATTGTAAACAAATCCTGAATAACATCAAATACACACACATCTGAAATAACAATAGAATTGTTTGGTATTTAAGGAGAGATGACAAAGAAATCAGGGTCGCTGTAGCCAGAAGACCCACACAGAAAACATTTTGTATAGTTTCTCTACCAGGTATGCAAATCTTATTTCTTATGTTTTGATAAAATGTCTAAATTTGACTTATTGTCTAATTGGAATTGATGAATGTATTATTTTACCTGGTAAATAAATTGTTACATTTGAGTTTATTCTGATTTACTCTGAAACTATGGTCTTTAGTAGATTACGTTAAGTCCATGTTTCTGGAAATCTACGACCAGGTTAGTAGTGGACTAAAGCTCAGTTCTGAGTGGAGCATGGGGCACACCAACTGAGACTTTAGAGCTCAGACTAAAAAATTGGCATTACTTCTAGTGTACTTAGAGTTTACAGGCTCATTATGGAATTTCAGTTTAGAACAACATGAAGCTATCGGCCAAGCCAAAATAGGGAGAAGTCTAAACCTCTGGTTATTGTAATATTTTCTGGCTAAGTGTACATAGGAAACCATGGCATGATCATATATAGCTATTTTAACTTGGATATTGTTGGTCTACCTTTGTAAATTTAGTGGTCATGACCTCTGGGTAGAGATAATGATACTCTAAGTGTTTATAATCTAAGGGGACTAAACAAAATACTTTTAGATAAAAGGGCAAGTGTGAGCAGCCATCTAATTAGTATTTAGTCAATTACTGTTTTAATGACCAATTCTGGCGTATTTGTGACTGTGAGATCCGCGTACAATACGATGATCAAATGTTAAACCAAATATAATAATAATAAAGATTGGAACATTAATATATCCTTGGGAACTTTTATAATTGGAGTCAGAAAAAATAAACAGGGATCATAAAATGAATAATATATAGCTATTTAATTGGAACAAAATAACTTAAACTGAATGTGCACGATAAGACAGAATGCGCAGGAGACCTTCAGTCACACCATTGGATACCATCCTTGGGCCAGTGGGTGGCCCCCTACACTCTCATGCTTTGTCACAAATTCTGAGTTCTATCCTGAAGCAGTCATCAAATGCAATATCAAATGTGAATTTGGCAATTCGAGATCAATACAATGAGGGGATTAGAGGGCCTTTGAAAGGAGCTTCGTAAACTTGTGAGAGACAAGCCACAGTCAACACTAATTGAAGTGCGATATGAAGCCCTTATTTGGTCTCTAGAAGATCCTAAATCTCGTGTCTCAAAATAAATCAGCAACAGAAGTTTTGTGTCTGAGACACCAGAAGCTCAGTGCGCTGCTGTTAGTATACCTGAGAAAAACCCTGCAACACTTGAAGTTTAAAAAATTGTAGCAGAACAAGGAAGGGCTATAGGAGATCTAACACAAGCTTTCAAAAACTCACTTTGCATTGCACTAGGTCAGAACCTGTGGATCATTGTAAACCCAAGATGCAGCAAAGGTTTACAGGTGATGGTTAGCCAATATGTTTCTGCTGTAATGGTGTAGAACACATAGCCAGAGGTGTGTGAAGAAAAACAAACAGACTGTCACAGAGAATGCTAAATCATCAGTGCAGCAGGGAAACTTTCACCCTCGCTTGCTGTGAGCCAGGCAGTGCGAGGGCAGTCCATAGGTTCAGCCAATATCGATACTTGTTGTGACAAACTACTCAAGCATGCTCTGGAAAAATGTCATGTCGCTAATCTAAAGATTAGTGGAGTAATGTCCTCTTGTTTACTTGATATAGGAAATCAAGGCAGTCCTATTTCTGAGAGTTCTCAGAGATCACCAGTCTGGGGAGGATGAAGATATGCTGTCCATAGCAGGTTGGCTGAAGATTACAGCTGCCAACGGTTTAGACATACCTTACCTAGGTTATCTAGAGTTGGAGGTTGAAACCATGGGTATTCTCAGAGTGTGGTTTTCTAGTAGTCAGAGACTCACAAATCTCTTCTATTGTACCAGCCCTCTTTGGCATGAACATCATTAGCAGATGTAGGCAGCTGGTTCATTCGGAGTTTTATACTACCCTTGGTAGAGATTTGCAGTCTGATTGGAGGGAGGCATTTCAGCAGAGTGCCAGCAGTCTAGAGAAGCGAAGCGTAGTCCGAGTAGCTGGAAAAGACATCATACATTTACCTGCTTCATCAGTTACAAAAGTAATGGTCAAGGGAGCAAAGAATGTTACATAATGGAGCACGGGACGTCCTGTTAGAACCAGCAAACACACCCTTACCTGGGGTCTGATTGTTGTTCCCTCTCTTGTATCTTCAGAGAAACTGTTGTTTCCTGTACAGGTTGTGAACCTTTCCCCAGAAGATATCTGGTTACAGGCCAGAACAAGACTAGGTACTCCGTCTCGTGTCAAGAATGTGAAGTGCAGTGAGACGTGTGAGGTGAGATTTCAGAGAACTTCTGCAGATATTGAAGAGATCAGTGTAAACACTAAATACAGTCAGTGATTGGAGGACAGCTCCAAGGAGTTTCTCAAGCTACACATTGGTGGTACTCCTGAACAGTAGGCAGAGCTGAGTGATTTGTGGATGAAGTACTCTGATGTTTTCGCTCTCGAGGATGAAGACCTCCGTTTTACCGACAAAGTGCAACATGAGATTCACGTGGTGGATGATGTACCAGTGGCCCAGCCTTATAGGCGTATTCCACCCATTCAGTATAGGGAATTCAGAGAACATATCACCAAGCTCCTTAAGAAAGGAGTGATCCAAGAAAGCACTAGTGCTTATGCTTCACCTATCATGCTAGTTAGGAAAACTGATGGCAGTCTCTTGTATTGTGTCGAATACAGGCAGCTGAACACAAAGACCAAGCGAGACAGGTTTCCTCTGCCTAGGATAGATGAAAGCTTTGATGCACAATAAGGAGCAAAGTTCTCTTCTTCCATTGATTTAGCTAGTGGATATCATCAGATTGTTGTCCACGAACAAGATGGGCATAAGACTGCATTTACGACTCCATTTGGGATATTGGAGTATTCTCGGATGCCCTTTGGGGTATGCAATGGACCTTCAATGTTTCAACATCTTATGCAGGCTTCCATGGGTGATCTAATTCTTCAGATCATGCTAGTGATCCTTGATGACATACTAGTGTACTCACCCACTTTCAATGAGCACTTGCAGAGACTGGAAGTAGTTTTTAAACAGACTAAAAGAAACAGGTCTCAAAGTTAAACCTAAAGTATCATTTCTTGCAGCAAGAAGTAACTTTCTTGGGTCATCAGATCTCAGCTCAAGGTATTGGTATTGATCCAGGTAAGGTTGAAGCGGTCATGCATTGGAAAATTCCCAGTTCAGTTAACCCTTTAAAGTCTGAGCCCAAAATTCCGAAAATTCCATTCTGTGCCAGAATATGATATTCATATCCATTTTCATATTACATTCATATAACATCACACACCTGAACTGTATATACCGTATTGAAGAGAAGAACTAGGGATTTCCAATGATATAAATATATGTATGATTATTTAAGGCTAATCATCCTTTATCTAATCATCCTTTTCACACAGCAATTTTTACAAAAATCTTCTCCAGCCACCATACTTCAGACAACTGCATTTTCAACCATTTTAATTACAAGCTAGAGGGAAACTTAGAGTGTATGAAATATACATAATTTTGTGGGCAATGTAGAATAGCAGACAGATTAGAAACATAATCTATGATTTAAAAGTTATGGCCATTCTAGTGATTAGTGGGAAAACAGAATAAAACAAACATTTAGAATGTTAAGATACATTTCACATGACCACTCCTCAAATACTCCTTTTTAGCACCTATAATAATACATTGAGATTGCATCTGAAATTGAAGGACACAAACACTGAAATATACATTTTATGTGCTCAATAAAACACATACTTTATTTAATTTGAACATTAGAATTACACTGTAATTACACAGCAAAATATACAAAATCAAACTTTCGAACTATCTACAGTAAATAAATTTAATAAAGAGTGCAGGAATAGAATATAAATAAATTCATAAATACTCAACAACTGCAATACCCATGGAGAGAAGAGAGGGAGAAAAGAGGGGAGGGGGAGGACAACACCAGTAAACAGCCTCTTCGCAAAACTGGTCACACTCAGCTAAGTGCCAAGACTGAAAACGGTTCATTTTTTTTTCTCCCAATTGGGAATGGCCAATTCCCAATGCGCTCTAAGTCCTCATGGTCCGGGTAGCGGAGGATGAATCCCGGTTGCCTCTGCGTCTGAGACAGTCAACCCGCGCATCTCATCACGTGGCTTGTTGAGCGCGTTGCCACGGAGACATAGCGCATGTGGAGGCTTCACGCCATCCACCGCGGCAACCACGCTCAATTCACCATGCGCCCCACCGAGAACAAACCACATTATAGCGACCACGAGGAGGTTACCCCATGTGACTCTATCCTCCCTAGCAACCGGGCCAATTTGGTTGCTTAGGAGACCTGGCTGGAGTCACTCAGCACGCCCTGGGATTCGAACTAGCGAACTCCAGGGGTGGTAGCCAGCATATTTTACCACTGAGCTACCCAGGCCCCCAGACTGAAAACAGTTCTTATCGCAAACCAAGCAAAGTCTTGAGTATCTGAGTATCAGTCATATGAGAAATGGAAACAAACAATACATACACATTCATACATACCCAGTTGATGGTCTTGGCTGGGGATCAGGTTCCATCTCATCATCTCCTCGTGGTCCGGATCTTCCTGCAGTAGTTCCTGGTCCTGCAGATCTTCCTCCTGTGTGCTCATGCCCTCAAAAGCAGGGAGCCATAGTCTTTCCATCTCCACAACAGAAAAAAAAGTACACAATTGGTAGCCAGCAGTGTGGTCTTCACAAATCCATACACTGAATTGTCACCAAAGGCTTGCAGACTAACCAGAATGTCCAAATGCAGACAGACCCCTCACATTTTCCTTGTGAACAGGACACTACACACAATCTAAAATCATGTCTGTATGATGGATGGGTAATGCTATCTGCTAAATTATAGAAAGATATCTACCTTTTTTTTTATTACATGGGAAAATCAACAAGCTAGATAACTTATCTAACTAGCAGGCCAGTTTCCAGGCAGGTCTGAACAGCATAAAAAAAAAAAAACAATTAAAAAAAAAAAAAAAAAGGTCTGAACAGCATCTGCTCTCTGCCTCACATTACTTCAGGCAAATTTTTCATAAGCGACAAAACTGCCAAAAAAACGTTTATACAAATAGAGGCTCGCCGACGACGGTCACGTTTTTTCCAGAAAAAAAAAAAACTAGCTAGCGCAAATAAATGCTTCATAACTAAAAAGGTTTGACTATCTTCCACAAGCAACAAAATTGGCCAAAAAAAAAGTTATTGATATTTAGCTAAAAATAAACATAGTATTGCTAGCTAATGTTTCTTTAGCAAGTTTCACAGAAATTTGCTTAAAAATAAAGGCTAGCTGCCTGTCCGATGAACGCTGATGGTCATGTCATTTTTTCCAGAAATAACTAGCGTTACTCCTACAAATAAATGCTTCGTAACTAAATGATTTGATGTTCAATAAACAATATTGACAACACATTAAATAACTTGTCTTACCTCGAAAGATCACCTCAGTTTTCAATTTGAAGCAGTAAATCCAACACTGGAGGTAATCTCCCGGGATATCCTCTCTGGCTCCACCCAGGCGCTGATGATGACGATACATTATTCACGCCCAGGAACCCCTTAACCAATCATATGTGCTTTCAGCTTATATTGTCATGAGTATTTATTTTTTTCAGAAATAAAAATCGGTGGTTGGACGGCGAAGATATTGAGACAGGATCCATGAGAATAATTGTTCCAAATTTAAGGAATTATGCTCATTTTTAGGATTATGTGGTTACTACAGAAAGTTAATTGAGGGTTTTTCTAGAATTGCCATTGACTCAATGACTTAGTGAACCAGTGCAGAATTTAGTTCTTTGTGGTCACTGGAGTGCCAATCAGCATTTATGCTGCTCAAGGAGAAGCTGACTTCTGCTCCAGTGTTAGAAAATTGAAATCTGCATACCCTTTCACATTGGAGACTGATGTGAGCAGTGAAGGCCTGGGTGCGGTCTTATACCAGCAGCAGGGTGAGTGTAGGAGAGTCATAGCTTATGCCAGTAGGAGACTTCATAAAGCAGAAAGGAATGACAGAAATTACAGTAGCATGTAGCTTGAGCTACTGGCCCTCAAGTGGGCTATCTCTGAAAAATTCTGTGGTCATCGGCTGGGTTCCAAGGGTGGTTATAACAGATAACCCTCTGTGCCATCTAAAAACAGCCAAGCTCAGTGCAATTGAGCAAAGATGGATCACTCAATTAGCCGTCTTTGATTTTGAGGCGAAATACCGCACGGGACGGCATAATGCAGGGAGACTGCCATCTGCAATATCTTAAAGGAACAGCCTTAGAAACTGACTTAGTGATGGCTGGTGAAAAGTGCTGTAGGGTTAGACAGATTCATGCTTTAGAGTGTGGAGTAGAGGAAGGCAGTAACTGTCACGGAAGTACGCCTACTCTGCTGGGTTACATAACAGCTGAACTGAAGGATTCAAATGAAAGATCCCACTCTCAGTTCTTTCAGAACCTTTTGGGAACAAGAAAAGCCCACCATTCGTGATAGATCTGGTCTACCAAAGTCTGTGCCGTCACTGATAAAGCAGTGGAAGTGTGTTGGAGAGCTGGATGGCTTGCTTTATCACATTGTGAATGATCAACATCGTGGTGCATGTCAACAGCTGCTCTTACTCTCATGTCTAAAAGATCAGGCCTTTGAAAGTATTCATGACAGTATGGGACATCAGGGCATTGAGCGCACCCTAAACCTGTTGAGACAACGACACTTCTGGGTTGGCATGAATAATGATGTGGAGTGGTGGATCAAAAAGTATCAAAGGTGCATCTTAACCAAGTTGCCACAGCCAAGGATACATCCTCCTAAGAAGCCATTTCTGGCTTCAAGGCCCTTTGAAGTAGAGGTAGTAGATTTTACTGTGCTTGAACCTGCCTCTGATGGCTGTGAGAATGTGTTAATTGTGACTGATGTTTTCACAAAGTTCACACAGGCATTTCCAACTGAGGATCAGAGGGCTGATACCACTACGAAGATCATTCTGAAAGAGTGGTTCATGAAATATGATGTGCCTGAACATTTGTATTCTGATCAGGGCAGAAATTTCGAAAGCGATGTGATTGCAGAGCTGTGTAAAATGTATGGTGTAATGAAAACCCGCACCACACCCTAACAGCCTTAAGGTAAGGCTCAGTGTAAGCACTTTAAAAGAACGCTCCATGAACCATTACATACACTTACCCCTGGAAAAAAAAATAGCATTTGCCAAAACACCTTCTGGAGTTGGTTTATGCGTATAATGACACATCACATGCATCCACTGGATACCACATTACTTGCTGTTTGGAGTCAACCCACATCTTTTAGTAGATGCACTGCTAGGTCAAGAGCAACCTATGGATAGAAAACATGATTGGTTAGTGACTCACCATGACAGATTAAAAGAAGCTCATGAAAAAGCCAGGGAACATAGCAAAGGCTGCAGAGAGACTTGACTGTTAATGACAAGGTCTATTGCCCTGTGATTGATGTGGTTCAGCAGGTATACTTGTTACAGACCTTTGGGTAGGAACAAAATACAGGATTCATGGGGTCCTACTGTATACAAGGTCATAGAAGTGCAGGTACAACACATACTAATCGTGCCTTTTGAGGGTGAGTAGAGTTGACTTGTGCCCTAGTGTTAACTCGGTACCTGAGCCAGAGGTGACTGAAACCCGTTCTCTCACAACACCACAATCAAGGAGAGAATCTGTTTTTGAACAGGTTGAGGTTGTGCATTCTGATATTGATTTTGTTGTGTTTGAAGAGGTCACATATCTTGGTCTGCAAGAGACAGAGAATGTGAACCTTGAAAACCCCAAGTCAGCCACTTCAGGGAATGTTGAACAACGAGGTTCGGTAACAGAGAGAGTTGAGCCTAGCAATGACACTCCTAGAGTGTCTGGTCCAGAGAGGGTTGAGCCTGACACTGGCACGGCTCCTAGAAAGTCTGAACCAGAGATGAAAAAGCCTGTACCAGCACCAAGAAGAACTAAAAGAGCCAATGCTGGCATACACTCAAACCCATTTAATGAGCCAAAATCAGCATGCAATGCTGTTTCACTCAGTCCTGAATTCTTCTCTTAGGTGTTAACAAGCCTCGGTAGTGTGTTCTTTAGAGAAGCTGAAGCAGTGAAAAATATGTATCAAGTAGTGCTGACAAAGTTAACGCGTTGTTAATCGTAGTTCATGAGAAGCGAGTGAGAACTGGGTATGTAAATTTAGTATTAATTATATCTTATTTAATTTATAGCCCAGAGTTTTTTTCCAATTAAGTGAACACGTGTAATGAGAATTCTATTGTTTTAAATTGCAATGCATGCCATTAAAGCCTTGAAACAAATTGGCTTATGCTTACTGATAAACACAACTGTTACTGTAAGGATCAGGTAACTAATAGTGCAATCAGTTCAACGGTTTGATATTTAAACTCAAATTCAACAAAAGAGGCAGCAGTAAGATTAAAGAATCAGGTATATTGTTACACAAATATATTCAAACCACAAAAAAAAAAAAAAAAAGTGTGCCCACTCAGTTAATGAGTTTGTTCTTTGCTAAATAATAACACAAAACCTCTCAGTCCTTCATCAACAAGTTTCCCCAAGAAAAACAATAAATCAGAATGCTCACATGGTCCTCACAAAGTCTTGTTTGTAAACAGTTGAAACAATACATCTTCTCTTGGAAATAGTCCTTTGTTAGGTAATACACAAAGTGAATCCAAAAGTAAATCCAAGAAAGAGAGGCTTGTTTGACTGGCAGCAGGCCCCCACAAACACAGGTAATCCTCCAGTCTGAATTTTTTCTAAAAATGGCTGCCCCACTGTCTATTTTTTATGCCATGTGTCTGTGTGTCAAAATAAGAGTCCCTATTAACTTCAGCAGGAAGCTAAGTTTTCTTATAAAAGTCCAACAAATTAACTCATGAAATTAAATGAATTCCAACTAAATTTTTTTGTAACCAGTAAAACATTTTCCAGTGAACACAAATTAGGACATAATAACTTTCATCTCACATACATTAATTATCAAAAGCAATTACCACCCCCCATACTAATGTGTCTGTATGTAAGTTTATTACCCTAATGTGGCAGTGTCACATCCTGGTTAAAAATGAATGAAATAACGAATAATGATTTCAGCATGTGTTAAATGCATAAAATGCTTTGAGTGATTTAAGCATAGGGTGGCCAGATCTCCCGTTTTCCCTTGGACAGTCCCGTATTTAAGCACTTTTTCCTAGTGTCCCGACTTATTCTGAAAAAATAAATAAATAAATAAATAAAAACAACAAAAAAAAAGTGTTTTGTCCTGTATTTCCTCTCTCCTAAAATTTCTTTATTGCCTATGCGGCTTTCTTGGTCACGTGAGTATTCTTATCAAAGGTAGCCAAGGATACGACTTGTAAAACCAATAAAATCACACTGTGTTATTTAAAGTACATGATTGGATTAAACTATCCAATCACAATCCCCTATCAGTAGACATCCAGTTAGTGAACGGATTGAAGAGTCAGTTTGGAAGAGCACACAGATTAAATTGCAGCTGGAAAAATGTCAAGGAAGCATGCATGTACATTTAATGAGGATCTTCAAAAAGAGTTTAAATTTCTAAAAAAGAATTTCTAACTTTTTTGCTTATCATCCTGTTGTGCATGGCCATAGTTTTCAGTCAGCTGACAGCACTGCGAAATTGATAAAGAAATTGTATGTTCCAAAATTTTCTTCTGTCCGCACCAAATCTGAAGCGGTCATATGCAACATACTCACTTTTGTGCAGCTGGACTGTCAGAAATTACTGCAGCATGGCAACACACATTTCCTCTCTCTTGGTCCAGCACTTGAAAGTAGACTACACATTTTCAATGGTCTACGTGCATACTGTTTTTCTCAAGAAAAATGTCCAAAGTTTCTAGAGATATTTTCAGCGATCCTTGCACTAAACTTGGCTTCGCACTCAAGCAAACAGCCACTTTTCACCGTGCACTAGAGATAGTAGAGCAAGACCACATATCAGCCACAGAAGTGGCTTTGCACATTCATGACCTGAGAAATGTCTTGCAGGCCAGGCTGGAGGAATTATTCATACCCTCTGTCATTAAAAAGCAGTTGGATGCCCTGGTTGAAGCTGGTGACATGCAATGATTTCTTTTGTGCAGTGAGAAACTTCTATTCAGCATCAGTGGATTACCTCCAAAATTGAAGCCGCTCATTGGAGAACACAGAAAAACTTGAGTGGGCCCTACTGAGACACATCCCAGAGTGGAAATACATTAGAGCAGTCTCGAACACTTCTACTCCAGAATCCCCGCTCTCAGTTTGATTGACGAAACTTCGCTCTTTGATTAGTGGGCTTGCGTGAAAACATTGTCACTCGTAACATCACCGAGCAGAACATGAACAAGACGGCCTTGTCTGTGAGATGGACAGATGTTTTTCGTGAGCTGGAGGCAAGACCATCAACTTCAGAGTCTTAGCCAAGGTTGTGGAGTTTGTTTTATGCCTGCCTGGGGCATCTGTGGAGCGTGTGTTCTCGTTAATGAACGCAGCATGGACACTGGATAAATCTCGACTCAGTGTAACAGTCATGAAGGCAGTTATTTTCGTGTCTTAATTTTGGACTGGACTGCTCTGCATTTTACGATAAACTCTTGAAAGACAAGCACACACTGATTAAAATTGCTGCCAGCGAAAAGTACAAGGTGACAACAGTTACAGATGCGTACGCACCCTCTACTTCTATGTAACGTAGAGACAGGCAGGACAGGCTGAACACAGGAATGGATGAGGACGATGATGATGTGAGAACCCAAGTACAGTTTTATTTTCAAAGTGAAATCCAAACGTGAAATCCCAACATGAAAGTATCAAAACAAAGCGACATATAAACATGAACTAAACTTGACCTGAATAAACTTGACTATAAACAGTGACTTGACTTATCTTGACTAGACTTGACTAATAGCCTGAAGAATGACACGATGATACACCAACACAAAACTTGACAAAAGACAATGGAAAACACGAGGGCTTAAATACATGGTCATGAGTAACCACATGACATAAACAACCAATATGAGACTAAACTAATGAACATGATAACAAGACTAATAAACAGGAACCAATAATAAAACAGAACTGATAATAAGATAACAAGACACATGAAACCAGATACTCACATGACAGGAACAAATGAGGGAAACTGGAAATCACATGACAAGAACACATGACCAGAAACAGGGACAGGAAGTAAAAGGCATGAAAACAAAACATGAACAAAAACACATTTAAACGTGACAGCCTAGGTAAGGATACGTCAATTTAATTTTTGCTGGGAGGGGGCTATCCCGTTTTCCACAAGCAGGAATCTGGTCACACATATTTCATTTGTTGTATTTCATTTTTGTATTTCATGTTTTGTCATTCTTTATATATATATATATATATATATATATATATATATATATAATACAGCCCCATTGACCACTGTTTTTTTCTTCAGGTACAGCTATCAGATAAGCCCCCCCCCCAAATATTTTTGTATCCTGTGTTACATTCAGGAACACAGTTCTCAGCTTGTTTGGGATGTGTAGCTAGATAAATAATATGGCATGCAATGCATTTATATTAATCAATATTATTAATAGCAATTACAATATCAAGGGAAATAATCTTCAGTTATGATTTTAGTCATAATAGTGCAGCCCCACTCCCACCTACAACTCCCACAACGTAACAATTGGGTCCCGTGGTTACCACAAATAAAGTCATAGCCTCTAAATGGCAGGTATAATCCTAAATCACTAATGATTGCTTTGTGTTGTTAGACCTTATTTCTTGCACTTACATTCATGTGATGAGCGAGATAGTGCTTGTCAAAGCATGCATGATGACACAAGAGGCAGAAGTACAGAAGTGCAAATTCACAGAAATGGTGAAGGTGCCACGCCAACCAGTATTTGAAATAATTATTGCATTTAGCGCAATGATAATACACTGCGGTCTTGACTAAGACCATAAGCCAAGACCCAGATCCAGACCAAGACACTGAGTAACGAGACCCAGATCCAGACCAAGACCACGTTTATATTGAGACCAAGACCACAAGATCAAGACTCAACTCTGATCCCTGATAGATAGTTTTGCACTTTAATGAACAGTACATTTTGTTAAGTTTTAAAAGGAACTGTTTTGCATATGTCTTAAATGTAATAATAAAAATACAATTATTCAAACTTAACGTTTCATGATTCAGGCTTTGTTTAAAGTTTTGTGAGAGTATTGATTTGTGAATTTAGTACCATGAGTCGAACCGAATCCTTATGCCCTTTATCATAAAAAAAAAAAAATGTAATCACATTTTCAATAAAATATAGGAAATAAAATTGCTGTTTTTATCCAATAAATCGATTAAATAATAGAAGATTAATCAATTATCAAAATAATAGTTAGTTAGGCCTAACCTGTGAAAGACATAGTGTACCAGTCTTCGTTGGAACCGCCGAACGTGATCACACCATGTGCGTCGATATTGGGGCACAGGTCATCACGGGCATACTCCATGGACGAAAATGTTTGAAATGGCAGCGTTATGATCTCTTTCAATTTCAAAGGATACACTTCCAATGAAGTACAACAATAAGCAGAAAATAATCCTCTCGCTGGTGGAGTGCAATATCAATGTCAAAGCAAAGATTTATCCATCTGCTGACACACAGGAAGCAGAAAATAATCCACTCGCTGAGATGTGAGTCAGTGGCGAAGTGCAGTGAAGCAGATTTAACTGCTGATTTAAAATATGTTATTTGATCATAACCTTGACCAACCATTTTTTAGATTTTCATCTATCCCTATTCAAATAGATAGAAGCCATGGCCATTTCTAGCTATAACTTAGGGACCCCCAGCTACCAGCAAGGCCGTTTTGTAATTTTTTAAAAAAAATTATTTTTCTTCCTTTTCCCCAAATATATTAAAAGCTGTGAGTAAGTAGCTGTTATGGCTCAATTAGACAGCTATAGAGGTCCCCCTTGTGGCCCAAGAGGGAAGGGTGAATGTAACTGCAAGGAAAGAGTGACAGTGGTGGGCCTCAAATCAGGATTTCGCTTAGGGCCCCCATATGCTCAGAAACAGCCCTGATAGGAGCTGTACTTTTATGCCGCTGGTATCTATAGAAAATAGCTGCCCGGGAGCATTCCAAAGATGACCGCTGAGTGGACTGTCTTGCAATGAAAGGGACTTTGACTGAAGACAGGGTCAAATTAGACAGTCTGACTCAGCAGAGCGACCAATCAGTGATTGGATATTTGCAAACCAATCATATTTTCCATTTCAGTAAGAGGTGGGACATTTCTAGCTTCTACAATGAAACGCAGATGTGCCAGCAGTGCTGGAGTCACCATAATTTTCAATGTAAATTGATTTTTAAGGTGAAAAAACAGTATTTATGCATTTAAATACAACTTAAGCTATTAAACTATTGAAAATACTGAGAGTCACTGCATCTGTGCTAGAATAAGAGAATTGTTTTTGGTTCCGGCAGACCTAACTAAAGCAGCATAACTATGAATTGAGGGATAAATTAGGTGTATGCCTGGCTGAATAGATTAGTCTTTAGTCTAGACTTGAACTTAGAGAGTATGTCTGAGTTATGAACACTGCTAGGAAGACTATTCCATAGTTTAGGAGCCAAATATGAAAATGATCTCCCTCCTTTTGTGGATTTTGATATTCTCTGTATTGTTAACAGGCCAGAGTTTTGCGATCGTAGTGAGCACAATGGATTATAGAGTGATAGAACATCACTTAAGCACTTTGGAGCAAGACCATTCAAAGCTTTTTAAGTAATTAACATATTTTTAAAATGAATACAAAACTTAACAGGTAGCCAATGTAACGGCAATAAAATGGGGCCAATATTATCGTATTTCTTGGTTCTAGTTAGCACTCTCACAGCTGCATTTTGAACCAACTAAAGTTTTTTATTAAACCTGCAGGACATCTACCTAGTAATGCATTACAATAATCTAGTTTTGAGGACATGAATGCATGAATTATCTCAGCATCAGAAACAGATAGCATGTGTCGTAACTTAGTAATATTTCTGAGGTGGAAGAATGCAATTCTACAAATATTGGAAAGGTTAGATTGCTATCAAATTTAACACCTTTTTTCTGTAGAAGCTGACATTACAGTACATCCATCAAGAGTCAGATTATATTTTAGCATCTTTTTTTTAGGTTTTTGTTCCAATAATTAGAACTTTTGCTTTATCAGAATTGAGTAGAAGGACATTTCTAGCTATCCACTCTTTGATATCATTTATACACTGTTAATTTGGAAAATTTTGAAATTTCGTCGGGTTTCAAAGAAATATGAAGTATCATCGGCATAACAATGAAAATGTATTCCATGGTTCCTGATAATGTCTCCCATGGGGATCATATATAAGGAGAAAAGCAGAGGCCCTAAAACTGATCCCTGTGGCACTCCATACTTAACTTTAATTTGATCTGATAGTTCCTCATTTACACAGACAAAGTGGTAGCAGTCAGAGAGATAGGACCTAAGCCAAGCTAATGCCTGTCCACAAATGCCAACATGATTCTAAGGATAATGAGGAGTTAATAATATTAAGAAGAGGTTATGAGATTACAGGAAATACCTCTTTTAGGAGTTTAGTTGATATTCGGTCTAACATACATGTTGTTGATTTTGATCATTTTTGTTAGCTCTTCCTGACCTATAACAGCAAAGGATTGAAGTTGCTCGTAAGGAATAATTTTAGTCTTCTGGGGTGCTGTGGCAGACGGATGCGTAATTCCAATTTTGTTTCTAATGATTTCAATTTTATCATTAAAGAAATTCATAAAGTCATTACTACTGTGCTGCAATGGAATATCAGGTTCAGTAGAAGTTTTATTCCTAACCAGTTTAGCCACAGTACTGAATAAACACCTAGGACTGTTGTGGATATTTTCTATGTGTTTGCTCAAATATGCAGACCTGGCAGTTTTTAGAGCCTGTCTGTAGTTAGAGACACTATACTTCCATGTACTTCAAAATACCTCTAATTTTGTATTCTTCCACTTAGGCTCCATTTTCCGAGATGCTCTCTTGAGAGCATGAGAGCATTGTACCATGGTGTGGAATTTTTCTCTTTAACTTTCTTTAATCGAAGGGAGGCGACACTATCTAGAGTGCTAGAGATGACTGTATCTATATTTTCTGTGACAACATCAAGTTCTTCTGAACTTTTTGGTGTACTGAGTATTTCAGACAAGTCCGGAAGATTATTAGTGAAGCTATCTTTAGTAGCTGAAAGAATAGTTCTGCCTCAACGATAATGTTGCATAGACTGAGTTACCTTTGCCAAGCGCAGCATTCAAGAGACAAGGAAATTATCTGAGATATCATCACTCTGTGGCAGAATTTCTATATTATCAACATCAATTCCATATGACAAAATTAGATCTAGCATATGATTTTGGTGATGGGTTGGACCTGTCACATTTTGTGTAACCCCAGCAGAGTTGAGAATATCAATACATTTCATTATCTATGTAGATTTTGAAATCACAGAGGATTAAAGCTCTATCCACAGCAACAACTAGATCTGACAGAAAATCAGCAAATTCTCAAAGGAATTCAGAATATGGCCCTGGAGGTCTATATACAGTTGCAAGAACAAAAGACAACAATGATTTTTTATTTATATCTGACGTTGTCACATTAAGCATTATCAGTTCAAAATAATTAAAATGATATCCAGAAAATATCACTGTAAATTGTAGCAACACCTCCTCCTCTACCTTTCAGATGAGGCTAATTTTTATAACAATATCCTGAGGGAGTAGACTCATTCAAATGTATATATTCATCTGTTTTAATACAAGTTTCAGTCAAACAGAGTGAATCCAAACTATGATCTGTAATAATTTAATTTACAATTAGTGATTTGGATGAAAGTGATCTAATGTTTGGTAGCCCTACCTTTATATGATGTTTATCTTCAGTTTTTTGTTGTTGTTATTTTTAAGTTTGACATCAATCAAATTATTTCTAAATAAATCACAGGGAACAGTTCAGGGAACAAAGTCTCTATATGATATATAGGCGATTCATTCTCTATATGTTGTAGTTTATGTGACCTGTGTGATGTCTCAAGGCAGCTAACAGATGGATTAGCCAGTTAGTCTGCTTCCTGACCTAGGCCCCAGTTAGTCAAATACTATCACTATTAAGACTATAAGCCATATTACTAGAGAGGAGAGTGGCACCTTCCCTGGAGGGATGGAGTTCGTCTCTCTTTAGCAGGTCAGGTCTTCCCCAAAAACTCTTCCAATTGTCTATGAATCCTATGATATTCTCCAGACACCACTCAGACATCCAGCCATTCAGTGACAATAATTTACTATAAACCTTGTCACCACGACGAGCAGGGAGGGGGCCAGAGCATATTACAGTGTCTGACATTGTTTTGCAAGTTAACACACCTCTTTAACATTATCTTTAGTGATCTCCGACTGGCGAAGCCAGACATCGTTAGTGTGGACATGAATAACAATCTTAGAAAATCTACACGTAGCATTAGCCAGCACATGAAATGCATTTAACAATAGTGGCTGGAGTCTTTATTTCCACATTCCTTACAATAGAGTCACCAATAACAGAGAATCGATTGGAAATCCTAACAGGAATGGGAGAGTGGTTTCGCTTTGCTCTAAGAGTATGCTGCAGAGACGTCACACAAATGATGCAATGACCCATGTAAAAACAATGTGTGTGGTAAAGCACACAGTTTAATCATGATAAAAGTGGAAAGGCGGGTGTGCATGGTAAAATTCACGTAGTTGTATTGCATTAAAAAGTGGAAAAGTGGAAAAAACAATGCTCGTGAAAAAATAGGAGAGATTAAAGATTTAACGCTGAAAATAGAAAGATAAGCAATGCTAAGCAGGCTACAAACACGAGCACTAGCAGCAACAGGAAACAGCTTTACCACAGGCCATAGCATCCAAGAGCCAGTCACTATGCTATGGTTAGCAGAGTGGTGATGCTTTTTTTCTCTTGATATCAAATTATTTCAATTTATATTTCTTAGTAGGAAAATAACTTCACTATACACATATAAGCACATAAAACTATTAATTCTTATGTATATGGTAATATAAGATAACGTGTTAACATGAACATTAATGCACTGCACATATTTATCATATTGACTAATTCACAGTATGCACACCTCTTCGGTCACTACTACACTACTGGGCATTATTAAATGACAGAAAACAACAAAACTATGTAGTCTTAGTGGCAAAAAGTTAATTCAGATCAGCCCTCTACATTGCGAGTAAATCACTCACATACAGTATACAACCAAATTTCGCGCTATGCAACTAAAAAATGTCTGTTATTAGCCAGTGACTTGTTTTCAACACTGAGTTTAGCACCGAGATCCTTTCACTGCATGTTGTGTCTCAAGAGCACACTCTCTATAAGTAGGTATAGCTGCAGCCCGGAGAAAAGGTATAGCTCACTAACACGGTAGAAGTGTCATCCCTTTTGGAGCTAGCCCAAACCCCTTCTGGAGTTACCCTGCCCTCTTTTGGAGATTCAGTCCCCATTTGGAGATCCTCGGGCTGCAGGTATACCTACTTCCATGGTTAAAGTTAGAGAAAGGGTAAGATTTGGGGCTCTGTAAATCTTTGCTGGAAGTTTGGAGCTCCCACGCCTTTTTAGATCTCGGCCTGCAGCTATATCCTTCTTGCACTCTAAGGAAATGTACCTTATTTGGCTGTAGTGGGTCCTGGGTTGTCGTGGATCATGGTGTCAACGTTGCCTTAGTTTAGCAATGACATGCCGTAGTAATTCAGATGCACAGGTAGATGTCTAAACCTGCTGGGCATTACTGCCTGCCGCACCTCCGCCGGTGCCTTCAGTTGTCCGGCTACAGGGTCATCAGCCAGGAGCCGCCTATCATGGATGTTTCGTCCCATTAATCCCGGAACATCTCCTGGTGGTGGGGTGGCGGTCAGGGACATCTCTTTGCCACTCACACAGCTGGACACCGAATCTTTTCGATTGCCTTTCTTGCTTTCCCATCAAGACATTCTTCCTTTCTCATTGAGACAGACCATACAACCAGGGTTCATAACCCCCCCCCACCACCACCAATGAGCAGACCTAACCTACATCCAAGGCCTCTTCTCTGTTGGAAAAAACACAAGCTAATAATCTCTGCCTACCACCAGTCCAGTGCCTATCCTTAAACCAATCCTCTAACAGATTTAGTAGAAGAGGGACGTGAGAGGTGAGCCATGAGACTGTGTTAGCCGCCCCTCCAATGCCTAGCTTGGCCTAGTTTCGCTCCCCCACTCAATCCTTCTCCAGGAACCCCCGGATAAGGACCGAGTGGGTCAGTGTAAATAATTCCTCCCCACCCCTTACCTGTTCTACATACTACCTCTCCACATATCACAATTGTTCTGTATTCCTACTTTCTCACTTCTGCACATCCCACTTTTCAAACTTCCTTATTAACCACTGCCAGAAGAGACTTCTTCAACACTGATCCAAAGATGCCAGTGTTTTTCAACAGATTCTGCATTGATGTTCCAATAAACCATTGACACCCAACCTCCACATGGTAAGTGGCAGCCCTCCATCCATTTTCCCTGCACTTGGTGGCCAGATCACCATATTTTAGCTTCTTCCTCTCATAGGCTGCCTCCAGTCCCTCTTCCCATGGGACAGTATGTTTAATTATTATGACTTTCTTAGCTGATGCTGACCATAACACTATGTCTGGCCTCAAGGAGGTTATGGCAATCTCAGAAGGAAATTTTAGCTGCTGACCAAGGTCGACCACCACTGACCAATCACTTCCATGTGTCATTGACCTTTCTTTCCTCCGTGCTGTGCCTTGTGCGGCACCTTCCTTTTTAACAAACACAATATACTTCCTCTAAGGAGCATGATGGCCTTTGTTGGCCATTATTCTATGCACCTCAAGGATCTTTGCCAGCTTACACAGAACCTGATCATTTACATTTACATTTATTCATTTGGCAGACACTTTTATCCAAAGCGACTTACAAAAGAGGAATACATTATAAGTGAATCATCTTAAGTAGACAGTGGTACGAAAAGTGCTGCATTACAAAGTTTCACTAGCATCGGAATAGTAGTATTCGAGAGTGCAACAAGTGCAACAAGATTTCATTTTATTTTTTTAGTGACTGGTTAAGTGCTCATGGAAAAGATGTGTTTTTAGCCATATTTTGAAGACAGAAAGTGAGTCAGCTTCACAGATGGAGTTGGGAAGGTCATTCCACCAATGTGGTATGATGAAACCGAAAGTTTGGGAAAGTGTTTTGGTGCCTCTTTGTGTTGGTACAACAAGGCGCTGTTCTGTAGCCAACCGCAGGCTTCTGGTGGGAACATAGCTCTACAGAAATGATTTTAGGTATGCTGGAGCAGACCCAGTGACTGTTCTGTATGCCAGCATCAGAGCCTTGAATGTGATACGTGCATCAACCGGCACCCAGTGAAGAGAGATAAGGAGTGGTGTAACATGCGCTCTCTTTGGTTTTGATCATGCCACCACCAGTACCATCCTTGTGTCAAGGCGGTCTTGCACCCAGCCAATATGTGCTGCAGATTTGCTCTTGGGGCCTCGCAGAGGGGACAACTCTCCTTTTTACCATACCACAGAGACAAATTTCCAGGCTTGGAAGAGTGTCATAGGTAGATCTTATTAGAAAACTTAGCCTGGCCTGTGGTATCTTCCACAGGTCACCCCATCCTAAAACTCTATTAGATGCACCTTCCCATACTGTCCAGCACCCTTGCTGCTGCTGACTGACTGCTCGAATCATATATTCTTCCTCTTCCATTTTAATTACTTCTGTCACAACTGTAAACAGGATGGGAGAGACTGAACATCCCATTGCAATCCCCTTTCCCAGTAATTGCAGTAGTTATATTTACATTGCATTTAATGGCATCAACTCAGATTTTGCGTAAAGTTTTTCACGGATTGTTTTCACAACATTCTCCATTTTACAGCATGGCTAAAGACCAGTGTAATGCACCTGTTGGATATCTGTTGGAAGGTAAAAAAGTGTTGCAAAACTCGAGAGTTTGTAAATCTGAATTCAAGAACTTGTACAATAAATATTTGTACACATAAATCATTGCACATTCCTTGCGTCCGAAACCGTGCACTGTCACAGTATGTACTGTATTTGATAAAGGATGCACTTCTCAGCAGTATGTTCTTTAGGTATGCATGCGAGTAGTATTAATAGATTTCAAACATACTTCATCCAGGGAAATGGGTATTGACCCATCACTCAAAAATAAAAGATGTTAGAACAACAGCCACGAAAATAATCCACTCTGGTATTGTTTATCAAGCACCATTTAAGCACAATTATCAACTTTCTTGGTATATATATTGTAACACAGCTTCACAAACAGAAGGGAAGGAGAACACAGGGAAGCAGGTTTTTCCAGGCTCAGGTAGGACTTTTAATCGGCCACTTCAATGCTTTACAACTTCACAAACTCATCAGCTTCACAGGCATGTAGTCACTTAAAATCATTAGCTTCACAGGCACGTAGTCACTTAAACACATCAGCTTCACAAACATAATAGATTAAATGTAACAGCTTCAAGAGCACCATGGCCTTCCTTGTGCCAGACTCTCTCCCCTCTGCTGGTGGCGAGGCTGCTTATATGCTGCTCTCCCCATGCTCACTGGAAGTAGAAACAGGTGTTAAACATAATCTAGCTCAGGTGCAAGCACCCTTAACGCTTTCTCTCTCTCCGGACGGACGCTTGACCATGCCCCCGCTGCCACATATCCCCACCGCCCGACTCAGGCCGGGAAGACATCCGGCCTGTCTACCATTCCTGGAAAGGAAGTCGGTGACAGCCATCTGCACTCCCGATCTGTGAACCATCTTGAAATTAAACAGCTGAAGAGCCAGATACCAACAGGTGATCCGCACGTGCTCTGCTCGGATCACACTCCACTCCAATGAGTGGAGTGTGATCCGAGCAGAGGGTGAACGCCCACCCCAACAGGTAGTACCGGAGAGTGAGGACCGGCCACTTGATGGCGAGACACTCCTTTTCTACGGTGGTGTACTTAGTCTCCCTCAGCGAGAGCTTGTGGCTAATGTACAGCACCGGGCACTCCTCCCCCTCCACCACCTGCGAGAGCACGGCCCCCAGCCCTCTGTCTGAAGCGTCTGTCTGCATGACAAAAGGGAGAGAGAAATCAGATGAATGTAAAAGCAGCCCCCCGCAAAGTGTGGCTTTAACCTGTGTAAATGCCTGTTGACACTGCTCCGTCCACTGGACCGGGTCTGGAGCTCCCTTTTAGTGAGATCAGTTAGCGGGCTGGTGACATCCAAATAATTAGGCACGAATCTCCTATAATAGCCAGCCCCAGGAACTGTCTCACCCCCTTTTTGGTCTTGGGTCTCAGGCAGGTCGCAATCGCTGCAGTCTTGTCAATTTGGGGACGCACCTGGCCATGGCCCAAGTGGAAGCCCAGATACAGTACCTCCACCTGCCCAACCACACACTTCTTGGGGTTTGCTGTGAGCCCTGCCCGTAGCTGCGACCTCAGAACCGCCCTCAGATGCTGCATGTGCCGCTGCTAATCATTACTGTAAATGATGATGTCATCTAAATAGGCAGTGGCATAAGCCGAATGTGGTCTGAGGATTCGGTCCATGAGATGCTGAAACATAGGCGGAGCCCCAAACAAACCAAACAGAAGCGTCACAAATTGGTGTAATCCAAACGGTGTGGAGAAGGCCATTTTTACATGGGAAATTGGTGCCAAGGGGATCTGCCAATAACCCTTTGTGAAATCCAGTGTTGAATAAAATCGAGCAGTGCCCAACCGATCGAGCAACTCATCAACGCGAGGCACTGGGTATGCGTCAGTGTTAGACAATGCGTTGACTTTTCTATAATCCACACAGAACCGTACAGACCCATCGCTCTTAGGAACTAGAACAACCGGGCTTGACCAATCACTGTGGGATTCCTCTATTACCCCCATATCGAGCATTGCATCCAATTCTTCCCGGACAATTTTCTTTTTGTGCTCAGGCAATCGGTTGGGACGGCTACGTACCACTACCCCCGGCTCGGTCTCGATGTGGTGCTGGATGAGGTTCGTATGACCTGGTAGAGGGGAAAACACGTCTGCAAACTCCTGTTGCAATTTGGCAACCTCTGCGAGTTGATACGGTGAGAGGTGGTCTCCGCAAGTGACCGGGATGAAACGATTGTGTTTTGTATTTACCTCCGGCCCGAGCTCAGCCCTCTCCGGAACTACTGTAGCCAACATCACAGGGACCGCCTCCCTCCACAATTTCAGGAGGTTGAGGTTATATATTTGATGTGCGCTCCCTCTATCGGTTCGCTTAACCTCATAATCGAGATCCCCCACTCATCGTGTGACCTCAAAGGGTCCTTGCCACTTGGCAAGTAATTTGGAGCTCGATGTGGGGAGTAATACGAGTACCTTATCTCCCTGTGCAAATTCCCGCAGCCGAGTTCCCCTGTTATACAGTCGGTTCTGTCATTCTTGAGCTTGGAGCAAATTCTCCTGTGTTAGTTGCCCCAAAGTGTGGAGCTTTACTCTAAGATCAAGAACTGGTTACTGGTTGAAGGTCCCTCCTCCCAAGCATCGCATATGACATCAATCATGCCGCGTGAGCACCGCCCATACAGCAGCTCGAATGGAGAAAACCCAGAGGAGGCTTGAGGGGACCTCTCGTACTGCAAATAACAGGGGATCGAGCCATTTGTCCCAGTTTCTAGCATCCTCGTGCACAAACATTTGTAAGGGTTTTATTAAATCGTTCCACCAGGCCATCTGTTTGTGGATGGTAAACTCTGGTGCGGATTGACTTAATGCCCAATAATTCGTAAAGCTCACGTAGTGTCCGTGACATAAAGGTTGTGCCCTGATCGGTGAGGATTTCTTATGGAATCCCCACCTGGGAGATTATTTTGAAGAGTGCCTCTGCAAAACTATGTGCTGAGATGCTGCGTAGAGGCACTGCTTCTGGATATCGCATTGCATAGTCCACTTGGACAAATACAAAGCGATGTCCGCATGCTGACCGCTCTAATGGTCAACAACCGATGAGGTCCATTCCAATTCTCATGAAGGGGACCTCAATCAGGGGAAGGGGGCGCAATGGCGCTTTTGGGGTGGCCCCTGGATTCAACAGCTGACATTTGCGGCATGCCGCACACCACCTGCGGACATTGCCGCCAATGCCCGGCCAATAAAAATGGGCTATTAGGCGGTTCAGTATTTTCCTTTCCCCTAGATGACCCGCCATGTGATTATAATGAACCGCCTGGAACACTATTTCCCGACGGCTCCGCGGTATTAACAGCTGGGTTGTATCTTCCTTTGTTTCAGCATCCTGCATCACTCTGTACAACTGCTTGTTTATAATTGCAAAATAAGGATATGAAAGTGCGACATTCAGCTGGAGTTGTTGACCATCAATCACTCTCACTTGGTCAAAGGCGTGCTTGAGGGTCTCGTCTTGCGACTGCTCCAAAGGGAAATCCCTTTCGGGAAATCCCCTGAGGATGGGCGGGCTGCATCATCCTGACGTGAAGCTGACGAAGATGGCCCCGGCTCCGCCTCCCCTGCCAGAGCATCGCACATTTCACATCTTATCGCTTTAGTGCAGGACCCATCTGCGCATATTCCCTTTTAATAAATTTCTAAATTCAGGCCAAATAGTCCTCAAAATCAGCGGATGGGTGAGGTGGGAACTAACCGCGGCCTCCACTCAATGTTTTGTTCCCTGAAATTTAATCACAAGGTTCACCACAGGGTAGTTGTGAATATCCCCATGCACACACTTCACCCTCACTGTTTTAGCTGTGCCCAAAGCCTCATGTTGAACCAAGCATTGGTGGATAGTGGTTTGATTACAACCAATAATCCCGGAAGTGTCCCGGATCCCCGCAACTCCAGCAGACCGGCCCAGGCACCACGCCCGCACCTGCATCAGTGGACACTTCCACCTGAGGGGGAGAGCGGCGGGGCACTGTCGCTGCTGTGGGCGATGCAACACCCCGCACGTGGGGAACTGGCTTCGGTGGCGGGACTCCTCGCCTCCGCGGGGCAGGAACGGGCTCTGGGGAGAGAGCAGAGTGAGAGAGAAGAGGGGAGGTGGAGGAGAATGGGGAAAACACCGGGGGAGGGGAGAGAGAGTGGGAGGGCTCTTCCGCCCTCGGGTATGCCGCCATATGGTCCTCCGCCAATCGAACAGCCTCCTCCAGCGACGCCGGGCGGTGGCACTGGACCCATTCCGCAATTCCTCGCGGTAACCAATGGATGAGCTGCTCCAGTACCACCTGATCAATTATTCCCTCAACGTCGCAATCCCCCACCAGCAGCCATCTCCGGCAGGTGTCTCGGAGCCGTTGGGAGAAGGCAAACGGGTGGCCGGTCGTCTCCAACTTCATCCAGATTGTGGCCAACCCGCTGCAGTATGGTCTTCTTCAGGTCCTCATAAGCCAGGAGGTTTGCCGCCGGCAGTTGTTGTGCTGCGAGCTGGGCTTCCCCGGACAGCAACGGGAGGAGCCTGGCCGCCCACTGATCATGCTGCCAGCTCCAGATCTCAGCGGTCCACTCAAACAAGTCGAGGAAGGCTTCTGGGTCGTCCTCCGCACCCATCTTCAGAAGCGTGGGCAGGGACATGGGACTGTGGTTGTCCGGGGACGTGGCCGGGGCTCTCTCCTGGCTGAGAAGGCTCCAGATCGCATGCCGGTCCTCTGTTAGAGCCCGAAGGACCTCGAAGAACTGCCGATCTTGATCTTGCCGGAGCTCAAGCAGGGATTGTTGGTGTTTCTTCCGTAAAGCCATGCCATGTTTGCTTCTCTCCAATCTCAAATTCTCTGTGCAGCCCTGCCCCCACTCTCCCTCTCTGTCTGCTGTGCGCAAACCCGGCCCCACAGGTTCTCACAAGTTCTCCTGCAACATGAAAGGAGACAGAGGGCTAGTTTAAGCTGCTGAAAGTAAAAAGGTTATTAAAAAGAAAAACAATGGTTCAATTATTTGGAAATGGTTTGGATTTAAAAGATCAAATGAGCTGCAAAACAGCTGCATGCTGTTTGATTGTGTGTGTCATGCTTTTAGGGCATTTTCAGATTGTCACTCATTTAAATTGCTCCGAAACAGGGGCTAAATTGTTACAATGTTGCATTTTCTTCTTGGTTCGGTTCGCTTTCACAAGGCAACATTTCAAAACGGAACAAAACTGTGTTAATAAATGTCACATGTGAGCAAACTGTCTTCATTGGTCAAAGTTTGTGCACTGTTCAGAGATTTAGCTCTTACATCCAAATACTGGTTAAAATTATATACCTGCATAAATTTGTCAACTGTTAAAAATTTTCGACTATTGTTTAGAATATTATGGTTATGAAAAACCTTTCCACATGGTACAGAATGCACGTTCCAGCCAGAGGTTGCACTGCAAATAAAATCCGACACTCGAATGGAAATTAGTTGTAACATTTTCGTCATGGTTATTTTTATCTGTCATTAGCTGCTTTTGCATTATTTCTATATAGAAAAGTGCCTGTTCTCATGGACATGGAGCTCTCCCTCTCCTGTGCACACACACAAACACACATCAGAAAGAGTGAAGCCACGCACAGTAAATATTTTTTTCATCTGTCATAAAGTTACTAACACCCGTCCTACTGTGTTTGTTTTGCTGCTATATCCAAAAGAAAGAGGCGATTTTACTATTTATCTCAGGAATTATAAAATGACTACGAGGCTATTTTAAATGTGCAATTATGTCTAATATATCGTCGCCAAAAAGCTCTATCCAAGTTTTGATTATAAATTACAGCGACGTGCTGACCTATAGATTTTTTCTCCACAGATCCATCAAGTATGCTCATGGTTTTTATAGGGATATTATATGGTCCGTTGGGTCGTATTTCATTCTCAACACAAGCGAACCTCTCCAGAGTTCGTTTGCATTCGGTCCGAGACCACCTCGGAACGATTGTTTTGGTGCGGATCCGAGTGCGATTGCCATGTTCATGTATGGCTAAAAGAACTGAGCCAATGTAGAAATCACGGCAAGTTCCGAAACAAACGCTCCAAACGAGCCAGGTGTGAAAACGCCCTCACATGCGCATGTGCTCTGAGAATGCTTGCACCTAAACAGTCAAATACATTTAAAAAATCTGCCAAAATGCCTGTCTTGGTGAGGTGTTCATGTAAACACAGAGAGTGATGTCTAAACGTAAACATTAGGAGAAAAGCTGATTTTGATCTAAATGTATGACTTGTAAGTTTAAATGTAACCTAATAGACCTGCCGCTGTCTCGTGTATCCTTAATGTTAATCAAACAACAATAACAAGAAAACAACAAATCCACTCACTACTCTTGGCTGGATAACTTTACTAGTATAACTGTAGTGTAAAAGTATTAAATTATTATTAATACAGGGAAGACCAGTTGTATTTTATGTCAAATTCATTCTGAATGTTTAATTGAATACTTGATACTGTTTTTTTTTTAAGTTGTTAAAAAGCACTGTTTTCTTAATTTTTATTTTTGTTTGGTCTATAGTGTTTTTCCTATTCATTGATTTATTTTGTTATTTTATTACTAACTGCTTACTACTCTTAAATAATAACTTGAGAAATTAATTATTTTATAATTAAGTATTGTTAGGCTATTATTTGTTGTGGTTGTAACGAATGCAGAAAGATTCAAGAGAGCAGGATTTAAATGCAGCTTTACTTTAATAAGAAAACGAGTCCAGATACAAAACTTGGAAAACACAGGAACAAAACAAAACTAAAACTCAGGAACAGAACAAGTGTCACATCCATGGGGGTAACAGGAAACAAAGCTTCAAACTAAAGGTCTCTTAAACACCTAGCGACTTCTGGTGGCCACCAGATCAGCTGATGAGAAGAATGAATGGCATTCCCATAGCAATGATAATCACGCTCAATCCACGGCACCTGTGACACACGAGGAAGAGAAAAACACAAACACAGAACGAACCAAATTAACTCACCAGTGCTGTTGTCCTGAAAATGTATGCTACCTATCAGGATGTGCTAGCAACACTATATTCCCATAGTTTTAGGGTTGTGGTTAGGGTTTGGGGTAGAGTTAGGGCTTAGTACAGCCTCACACCATATCACACTATCTGATAGTTATGCTACCAAATGTGCTACCTAGGTTTTTAACACATTTCATGCTGTTGTAGTACATACCGACAGGTTCTCCCGTGCCTCCCGACATGTGCTACCCATGTTTTATCTTTACATATCACTGTTTTTACTGCTGGTAGCACATGCTGAGCAGGTAGCACAGATTGTCAGAACACTGTGGCAATTTTAAGAAAATATATAGGGATCATTCTGATAAAGTCTGCGATTAATCAGAAAGTTTTTGTTTTTTTTCATCCATCTTTATTATCTATTATTTTTTATTTTAAGCCATACATTTTGTTTTATAGGTTCAGCAAAGCAAAATCCAGTTCTTTCCTTGTTGGGAATCACTGTGCTAGGACACCTGTGTAAACTTGAGAGTAACTGACTGCATACATCCACTAACAATTACCAGCACACCAGTTAACTAAAGTCGGCATGAAATCAAAATTGTCCCTATTTATTTTATTAATGCATGTTACTGGACTTAGAGCCCTGCATTTCAGCCGGAGTCCGACGGCCCCGACTTATTTACGGGCTTGGGGCCAATTTTCACGTCATAGTTTACACGCGGGCCGGGCATCGGGCTTGTTTTAGGCTCCTCTTCCTTTTTATATTTTAGACATTAATTAATTAAAAGAAACTATGAGAAGTTGATGATGGTAAAACAAACATAGAAAGACATTTTATAACCTATCATACTGACACACATGACACAGTCTGCTCACGCACACACACACGCACACAGGTTTCCCACGGATTCACGATTCACCTAGCACGGTGTTAAGTGTCCCCGCCAGCAGCAGCAGCAGCGAGCGTGCCTTCAGCACAGCTGGAAGAATTATAAAAGAAAGGAGGACTGGACTGAAACTTTCCACTGTGGATGCTGTGCTTTTTCTCCACGATGCTCTGTAAGAGATTGTTCTTCTGGCTGTAGCCAAGTTAAAACTAGGAGGCTTAGTCTTGTTTTTCGTTTGATTGGACTTTATTTTCATTAGTCTAACTGTTGGAAACTATTGGAAATAAGCATGTTCTGTGGTGAAGCCTTGATTTTTGAGGTAAGGTAAGATAACGTGCATGTTTTTTTTTTTTTTTTTAATTTTATTTGTTTCGATTGTATAGCCCGTTCGTTCGTTCGTTTTTCCGCACGCCGTTGCGAGCAGCAGAGCAGCCTGCCTTAGCTTGTCAAAAATGCCTTTTTACTGTGGTGGTGATAATAAACATTTAAACTAACATTGTGTGATATGCTTGAAGTGTTCTATATCTATGGAGTTTATTGTAGGTAAGTCAAGCGTTGATTTGAGAGGCTAAATTGATCAAACGTGATCAACTCACTGTCGGCCGCTGGCCGCTTGGTCGTCACTTTAAAAAACAAAAACTTTAATTTAACAAACAAAAAAATGCTCCAAACATTTTTCTAAATTAACTTAATAAAGAAACGAAAAACATATATAACTACTTTGCCATTAAAAACAAAACTGAACTATTTTTATGGCTGCAACAGTAGTATGGGCTGTGTAATGTGGGAAAAAACAACAACAAAAAAACACGAGCTACATTCGGACTTGGGCCGAGAATTCTGAAAAGCTGTCGGACAAGGGTAGGGCTAGTTCCTGAGCGTCTCGGGCCAGGGCTGGGCTAGGGCCTAGATTTTAGGCAGTGCAGGGCACTAACTGGACTTATTATGAACAATTCATCCATGCATATTGGCTATTTTATAAAAAATTAAAAAAATTGATCTCGTAATCTTTAATCAAAATATCACGACTTGCTCTTCTGGTGAAATGACTGACTCTGCTCTGCTGACATGCAGGTTGTACTCAGTTTTAACTCCACCCCTTCAAGAGTATCAACAAACTCAAAGCAGCTAATACTGAGATGTAAGGTGTATTTTCGGCTGTTTTAATTTAGGCATGAAATATCTCAAACACATCCACGATTTTCGCCGTTATTCCTCCTCATTTGAAATGTAAATTCAAGCCAGCTGGCCCGTAACCAAGGAAGTTTTGGGTAAGGAATGGGAGTTTTATTCCTTACCCAAAACTTCCTTGGTTACGGGCCAGCTGGCAATTTACATTTCAAATGAGGTGGAATAACGGCGAAAATCGTGGATGTGTTTCATTTATATTGTCAGTTTGATCATCAATGTGTTGAGATCGCTGCTCAGTTTCACCGATTACCAGCACTGGCTTGAACACCATGGTGGAAGGTGTGTGAGTTTGTGTCTACTGCAACTCTCATTCACATCTGCTTCCACTCCGATATGCTATGCCCACTTTTCACAGTCCAATCAACAACTGACCCGCTGTATTCCCGATTTACATTTTCTCCCGATAAACTCACGATTTCCCCATCCACACTTTCTCACGAGGATGTATTAGACCTACAGGCACAGGGTTGCCACCCGTCCCATAAAATACGGGATCGTCCCGTATTTAAATATGAAATGATGCGTCCCGTATTGAATCAATACAGGACGTGATTTGTCCCGTAAGCTGGTCAAATGGCGTCACGGTGAAATCGTTTCAGATCGTTAATTTAAAAATGATACAAGTTGGACATTTTTGGTGGGTAAGGGGTCATCTGAAAATTGTGGATTTTTTTTTATTTTTATTGAAAAACAGAAGGTTCAATACAAATGTTCAGTAAGATGTACAAAATTACACAGATCCAACAATGTATGAATACTATGACTGAGTCATAAAGACAAGAAGGTAAAGGAAAATAAAAATAAAATAAAGCAAATAAAAAATTTTTAAAAATACATATAAACCAACACAGATGTATACATAAATAAGATAAAGACGATAAATAGTCGAAGAAATAAAAAATTAAAAGTCATGGGTCATGAAAGTTCTCAGCATATAAGGTAGGATATACACTTTTTATTATTAATAACTCAAAAAGCATTTATTGCTAAAACTGTGAAGGATTTGGTAAGGGACCATCTGAATACATTTCTTAGTATTATTCATCTTCAGTGTAGTATTACTGACTGGTACTGCCGCTCCCTATACGCATATTACACAGTCTGCGTAGTGCACCTATGGGACACCATCTTATCCTAGGGGGACACCAAAAACTCCACTGGCTGCCGTTCCTCGCACATACTAACCACAACCACCCCAACATGTTGGCAACATGTTGGCACAATCCAGTGTTGACAGGTATGGTCCCTGCCCTAGAATTTTTTTCTTGTTTGATAAGCCATTTCACGTCAAAATACGGAGGTAAAGTCGGTCGCAACTTCCGTTTCATGCCGACTTTAAAAGTTATGCCATTGAAATGGCTCAGAAATGTAAAGTTTGTTGACACTTGGTTTTATCATTTGTTATTTAATGCAATCACATTCAGACATTTTTAAGATGTTTAATTGGTTTATTTGTGCATTTGTGTCTGACTGTAAGTATTTGTTATTTTGCAGATCTTTAACCAAATTGATGTTTAGTACACTTATCACAATCCTGCGACTTAAGGACACGATAGTGACAACAATCTGGGAACTTCAACACTCAGTTGTGCTAGATGTTAAGTGTATTAATGATTTAAAGGTGACATATACTGGCATTTACGTATACATTTGTCTGTGCCAATATTTCACGTTCAAAATTATGTATGCGAGCGTGTGTGTATGTTTGTGTGTGTGTGCATCCAACAACTTGTTTTTCTGTCTCTTTGAGCTTGTTATCAGAGTGACATTTGTGAACTGCAGGAGGAGCCATCTGGAAGCTGCCCACACACATGTGAGAGCCTCGCTGAATCACACACACACACACACACACACACTCAGACATACTGCCCACACACTTGCACACACCGCAAATATTTCAGCCCCAGTGGCTTCCAGAAACAGCTAATATCTGACATTTAACGTGTGTGTGTACATGTTTATACTACATTGTGGGGACCAAATGTCTCCACAAGGATAGTAAAACCTGAGATCACCTACCTTGTTGGGCCCAGCCAGCAGTCCCCATGAGGGAAATGGCTTAGTAAACATACTAAACTATGTTTTTTTGAAAATGTAAAAAATGCAAAAAGGTTTCTGTGAGGGTTAGGGGATAGAAATTATCATTAGATCTGTATTAAATCCATAAAATGCATGGAAGTCTATGGAGAGTCCCCACAATGATATAAAAACAAGTGTGTGTGTGTGTGTGTGTGTGTGTGTGTGTGTGTGTGTGTGAAGACAATCATCATCTCTCTGTCACTAGAAACACATAGCTGTTAAAAACACAAACTAACCTTCCAGTGATACTCCAAACTTCCAGTGATACTGGAACCTGTTAACTGAACCTACTAAATTTGACAGTCTACTGCAGTCAGTATGACTGACTGAGAATAGAAGCAGACAGACAGACAGACAGACCAGGGCAGCCAACTCTCACGCATTGAGCATGAGAGTCATGCAGTTGACACTGTTCTCAACTCTCGCACACTCGCCCCGCACCCTTTTATGGGACTTTTAAGACAGCAGAAGTTCACACAGCTGCTTACGCTGTCACAGACTGTCACTCAAGCCGAGTCCATCACTGCTGCAGCATCATGCTCTTCTAACTAAGTGAAACACTTTCTTTGCTCTGCACAGTGAAAAAAGAATAGATTTATCAAGCAATACCTTCATTTAATACCAAGACAAGCGGATATTTCAAGATTAAAATTGCAGCTCCAACTTAAGGTAGCATGTTGAGGTAAGTTGTGGCTCTAATGATAACGCAAGCTTTTCTGTGACATGGTGATGGTCATTTTCAGGGTGATTCTGTAAATATGGGCTCTTGTGACATCAGTTTTTAAGTGTACATTTTAAAATATATGCAGCAATATATCAGTAAGTAAGTACATTTTATTTATAAAGCACATTTAAATTCAGCTTACACTGACCAAAGTGCTGTACAAAAACAATTATAAAATACAATAAAATGAAATAAAATAAAAGATAACAATTACTAATCAATAAGTTAATAGCCAGGGAAGGCCAAAGAGTAAAAATGTGTCTTAAGTCTAGATTTAAAGATAGAGATTGAAGGAGCACACTTAATGTCAGGTGGCAATTGATTCCATAAGTGTGGAGCAGCAACTGTCTTATCTGTCAAGTTATCTGTCCCACGTCCCGAATGTCATGAGCAGTACTTATGCATTTAACCCGCGCCCTCACGGGGGTACTGGAAACTATGGCAGCTATGGGCTGATTAACTGTATAAATCCATGTAAACATCCAAGTTAAGTGTAAATGCCTTTTGCTCTACCGTTCGCATGACTGACAACTGGAGCGTGAACAGACAGCATTTCTGCGCATGCACAGAGAGTCATGTGCGTGAGAGATGTGCGGACGCGAGGCGATCATATTGTGAAGAGAGTGTTGCGCGACCGGGGTTGAGGCCCTACGCAGGCTGCGTACTCTGCATTTAGGGAGCAGTACAGATAATCTAAATTCTAAATCTAAATTCTTTCAACACTGAAAACTGTAACTACACTGAACTAAGAACTAAAAGCTTTGAAATAGTGAAAGTAGGCATTAATAAAGCATGATTTTGCTTTGGTTTATATTTCAGCATCATATACTGTATAATGTCCCTGTGAGATATTGTTCACGTTTTCACCGTAATAATTACTAGAAAGGATTGCAAACCTCTCTTCTTACTGACAAGTTCATCCAGATCTGACAAGAGCACTTAAAGGGATAGTTCACCCCAAAATTTAAATTCTCTTATCATGTACTCACCCTCATGGCAGATGTGTATGTTTTTCTTTTATCTGATGAACTCAAATGAAGATTTTTAGAAGAATTTCTCAGCTCTTTCGGTCCATACAATGCAAAAGAATGGGTGCCAATATTTTAAAACTAAAAAAAAAAATCACATAAGTCAGCATAAAAGTAATTCATAAGACTCCAGTGGTTAAATCATTATCTTCAAAAGCGATATGATAGGTATGGATGAGAAACAGATCGCTTTCACATTCTTCTTCTTGTGTTTTTGGTGATTCACACTTCTCTGCATATCGCCCCCTGCTGGGCAGGGAGAAGAATGTCTAGCAAAATATGACAAATATTGATCTGTTTCTCACCCACACCTATCATATCACTTCTGAGATATGAATTTAACTACACTTTTATGGATAACTTTTATGATTCCTTTATGTGCTTTCTGGAGCAATAAAATTGTGGCACCCATTCACTTGCATTGTACTGACCTAATTTGTGTTCTGCAGAAGAAAGGAAGTCATACACATCTGCGATGGTATGAGGGTGAGTAAATAATGAGAGAATTTTCATTTTTGGGTGAATTATCCCTTTAAAGTGATAACTCAACCATAATGTAATATTCTGTCATAATTTCCCTACCCTCGTGTTCCAAACCCCTGTGACCTTCTGTATTCTGTGGAACCCAAAAGATGTTAGACAGAATGTTAGAGACTGACACTTTCAGTCACTATTCACTTTCAAAATATGGAGGGAAAAAAACACATTCACTGAAAGTAAATGCATTACACCAGTGTTGGGTGTAATGCATTACTAAGTAATTCATTACTTTAACTAAATTACTTTTTTATTGAAAATGTAAAGTAATGGATTACTCTTAATTTTTCAGTAATTTAATTACAGTTACTTCTGATGTAATTTCTTTAAATACTGTATAGACTATAGAACAAATTACATAAAACAATAGTGAATTTAAAATCGAAATTTAGCATCTAATGTTAAAATATGTTTTCTAATTTAACGCTGCCCCTTTGAACTCTTTGGCCAGTTTATGAATAATATATTCAATTTTAAATGGTTTATTTGAAAGAATTAAAAGAACAGTTTCAAAATCTATCCTTGTATTTTTCCTCTGGTCGAGGTTGATAAGTAGAAAGTAATTAGTAATAAGTAATGCAATTACTAGTAATTCATTACTTTGTTAGAGTAACTTACCCAGCAGGAAAACATTCTGTCTAAAATCTCCTTATTGTGTTGCATGGAAGAAAGAAAGTCATACGGGTTTGGAACAACATAATGGTGAATGATGACAGAATTTCCATTAATAATAATAATAATAATAATAATTCTATAATACATGTTAAATGTGTATTATGTAATTGAAAATCGTCATGGTTACTGGTGTAACCTCCGTTCCCTGATGGAGGGAACGAGACGTTGGTGTTGATGTAGTGACACTAGGGGTCACTCTTGGGAGCCCGAGACACCTCTGGTCTTTGATAAAAGGCCAATGAACATATGGGTATAAAAGGAGCTGGTATGCAACCACTCACTCAGGTTTTACGCTGAGGAGCCGATATAAGGTCCGGCCATTTCAGCGGGTAGTTCAGCATTGTGGCAGGAGGGACCAACGTCTCGTTCCCTCCATCAGGGAACGGAGGTTACACCAGTAACCATGACGTTCCCTATCTGTCACTCACTCGACGTTGGTGTCGATGTAGTGACACTAGGGGTCCCTATACAACACTCGGGGTCCCTATGCAGTCAGGAGGGCAGTCTTCAAGGAGAGTGCCTTAAGCTCGGCTGACTGCAAAGGCTCAAAGGGGGCTCTCTGTAGACCCTGAAGAACTACAGTGGTCCGATGAGGGAACGAGGCGCAGCCTGGAGGGATTCAGCCTCCTGGTGCCTCTTAGGAACCTGATGATCAGGTCGTGCTTCCCTAAGGACTTACCGTCGACTGCGTCGTGGTGTGCTGTTATGGCAGCAACATACACCTTCAAGGTGGAAGAGGACAGCCTCCCTTCCAACCTCTCTTGCAGGAAGGAAAGCACTGATCTGACTGTGCATCTCTGGGGGTCTTCCTGAAGGGAAGAACACCACTTAGCGAACAGACGCCACTTAAAGGCATACAGGCGCCTCGTAGAGGGAGCCCTAGCCTGAGTGATCGTGTCTACCATCGCAGGTGGGAGACAGCTTAGGTCTACCACGTCCCGTCCAGGGGCCAGACATGGAGATTCCAGAGATCTGGGCGTGGGTGCCAGATGGTGCCCCTTCCCTGAGAAAGAAGGTCCTTCCTCAGGGGAATTTGCCAGGGGGGAGCTGTTGCGAGGAGCGTGAGATCCGAGCACCACGTCTGGGCGGGCCAGTAGGGTGCTACCAGGATGACCTGTTCCTCGTCCTCCCTGACCTTGCACAGGGTCTGTGAAAGCAGGCTCACTGGGGGAAACGCATATTTGCGAATGCCAGGGGGCCAGCTGTGTGCCAGCGCATCTATGCCGAGGGAGGCCTCGGTCAGGGCGTACCAGAGCGGGCAGTGGGGAGGATTCTTGGGAGGCGAACAGGTGCACCTGTGCCTGTCGAATCGACTCCAAATCAGCTGGACCACCTGAAGGTGGAGTCTCCACTCTCCTCTGAGGGTAACCTGTTGTGATGGTGCGTCCGCCGTAGTTTTGAGGTTGCCCGGGATGTGAGTGGCTTGCAGCGACTTGAGGTGCAGCTGACTCCAGAGGAGGAGATGGCGGGCGAGTTGTGACATACAACGAGAGCGCAAACCACCTTGGCGGTTGACATATGCTACCGTTGTTATGTTGTCTGTCTGAACTAACACATGCTTGCCCTGGATCAACGGCCGAAACCTCCGCAGGGCGAGCAGAATTGCCAACAACTCGAGGCAGTTGATGTGCCAATGCAGTCACGGACCCATCCAGAGGCCGGCGGCTGCATGCCCATTGCAAACGGTGCCCCAGCCCATTTTGGAGGCATCTGTCGTGACCACGACGTGCCTGGGGACCAGTTCTAGAGGAACACCTGCCTGTAGGAACGAGAGGTCGGTCCAAGGGCTGAAAAGGCGGTGACAGACCAACGTGATGGCCACGTGGTGTGTCCCGTGGCGCCATGGCCGTCTCGGGACTCGAGTCTGGAGCCAGTGCTGAAGCGGCCTCATATGCATCAACCCAAGTGGGGTGGCCACCGCCGAGGATGCCATATGCCCCAGGAGCCTCTGAGGAAGTTTCAGTGGAACTGCTGTTCCCTGTTTGAACGCCTTCAAACAGGCCAGAACCGACTGGGTGCGCTCGTTCGTAAGGCGCGCCGTCAAGGAGACTGAGTCCAACTCCAAACCGAGAAAAGAGATGCTCTGAACCGGAAGGAGCTTGCTCTTTTCCCAGTTGATCTGAAGCCCTAGTCGGCTGAGGTGTGAGAGCACCAGGTCCCTGTGTGTGCACAACATGTCTCGAGAGTGAGCTAGGATTAGCCAGTCGTCGAGATAGTTGAGAATGCGAATGCCCACCTTCCTTAATGGGGCAAGGGCAGCCTCGGCGACCTTTGTAAAGACGCGAGGAGACGGGGACAGGCCGAAAGTACTGATATGGTACTGATCAGGACTTTGTACTGATACGCCTGACCCTCGAACGCGAACTGTAGGAAGGGTCTGTGTTGAGGAAGGATCGAGGCGTAGAAGTACGCATCCTTCTGGTCTACCGCCGCGAACCAATCTTAATGTCGGACGCTCGCCAGAATGCGTTTTCACGTCAGCATCTTGAACGGGAGTCTGTGTAAAGCCTAGTTCAGAACTCACAGGTCCAAGATTGGCCACAACCCACCGCCTTTTTTCGGTACGATGAAGTAGAGGCTGTTCATCTCGGCTGGAGGGACAGGTTCTATCGTGCCCATCCGTAGGAGGGTAGCGATCTCCACGCAAGATAGCAGCGTTTTCGTCTTTCACCAAGGTGAAGTGGACACCGCTGAACCTGGGCGGATGCCCGGCGAAGTGAATCGTGCAGCCGAGTCGGATGGTCCGGACCAGCCCTCGTGACGGATTGGAAAGCGCAAGCCATGCGTCCAAGTTCCGCGCAAGGGGGACCAAAGGGACAATGTCATCGGATGTACCGGCAGGTGGTGCCTCGCGGCGGGGCGGAGCTTGAGGTGCCACACCACGTCATGGCTGTGCTGAGTCTAAGGACATCGAAGCACTTACCTGGCTCCTTGTGACCAGCCTGGGATGGGGGGGAGGAAGAGGCCTGTCTTCGTGACCCGTGGAGACTGCCACATCGGGGGTGGATTTGTGCCACAGCTGGGCGCTCAGGGGCGGGAGACCGCCGCTGGAGGGCCAACCTGCCAAATGGAGTGGTGGACGGTGGTCATGATGACGGCCGTATACACCGGATACGTGACCCAGGGAACAAGGAAACCGCTCTTGCTGAGCTCTTGAGTACTGCAGCCACTTGGGCATGCAGCGCAATTAAATGCAAAAGGTAACAAAAAGATGAAGACGGGTGGCGTCTGCTTCCTGCGGTGGGCTCCACACCGGGGCCGGGCCGAAGGGGCGGGCTGCTGTGGAGCCGGTGCAGTCACCGCAGGGGGACGCCCTTGGCGATGAGTAGACGGGGTGTGGGATCTTGAGCCGCGCCGGGGCAGGATATGCCGGCTAGCATCCATCTACTGCTCTACCATCGAGAACTGCTGGGCAAAGTCCTCGACGGTGTCGCCGAATAGGCCCGCCTGGGAAATGGGGGCAGCAAGGAATTGTGTCTTGTCGGCCTCACCCATCTCGACCATGTTGAGCCAAAGGTGGCGCTCCTGGACCACTAGTATGGCCATCGTCTGCCCGGGAGAACGCGCCGTGACCTCCGTCGCTCGGAGAGCGAGATCGGTCGCCGAGCACAGTTCCTGCATCAATCCCAGGGCGGAACTACCCTCGTGCAGTTCCTTTAGCGCCTTGGCGGATTTGCAGGAGAGCCATGGCGTGCAGGGCAGAGGCGGCTTGTCCAGCGGCACTGTAGACCTTGGCCGTCAGAGACGACGTAAACCTACAGGCCTTGGACGGGGGCTTTGGGCACCCGCGCCAAGTGGTGGCGCTCTGCGGGCATAGGTGTACCGCGAGCACCTTTATCCACTGGGGGATTGCTGAATAGCCCTTGGCCGCCCCACCATTGAGGGTAGTGAGTGCGGGGAAGCTGAAAAGATCGGGACCGGGCAATAAAAAGTGCCTCCCACGACCTTGTCAGCTCTTCATGCACTTCCGGGAAGAAAGGAACGGGGGGGGCGTGGCTTTGAGCGGCGCCGAGAGCCCAGGAACCAATCACTGAGCCGCGAGGGTTCAGGGAAGAGCGGTGAAATCCACTCTAACCGACGCTTGCGGCTGCCCGGGAAAGCATGTCGTCATCTCCGCATCAGCCTGTGACTGGGCAATCGACCCCGAAGGGAGGAGCCCAGCTGAGGCTTCCGACTGGACGAGCCCGCTCTCCGATGCTGCGCTCGAGAGCTCATCACTTTCGCGGGCTCCGAATAAGAGGTCGAACTCGCCGTGAGACGAGCCGGCGGACTCACCCGGAAGCCCGATCGGGGCAGACGAGCGTGCTGGGGAATGGGAGGTCCGCGGGGGGATACCCGGCAGAGGCGATCCCATTGGGGTCCCCAAATTGCCCCCAGTGCTAGCCGCACTGGCCTCATACCCGTGGGTAAAAGGACCGAGGCGGGAGCCTCTGGGGTGGCTCACTTTCTTACGAAGGCGAGCCGCGACCGCAATGTTGCCATGGACATATTCTCGCAATGAGAACATAACCATCCACGAATGCTGTCTCCACATGAGCAGTGCCCAGACACGAAAGACAGTGATCGTGACCGTCAGAAGGCAAGAGATAACGAGCGCAACCAGGAATAACACACAATCGGAAAAGCATCTTTAAAAAGAAGCGTCTTTAAAAAGACATTCCGTGTGTGCGCTGTTTTAGAGAAATATATACTCTTTTAGAGGGGAAAAATGCTCTTTCAGAAAATATACTCTCTAGTTTTTCTGCTGAAGCGCCCAGGGGCGTTCTCTGCAGTGCACCAGTGCAGGGGGGGGAGAAGCCACTGAAATGCGCCATCAGATCCAGCAGAGGTGAATGAACAGTAGTATTCAGCTCAATGAGCATGACCATTCGGCTCCGAAGAGAAAATCTGAATGAGTGGTTGCATACCAGCTCCTTTTATACCCATATGTCCAGGGGAGTGGCATGCAAATACCACTCGCCAATTTTCATTGGCCTTTTATCAAAGAGCAGAGGTGTCTCAGGCTCGCAAGAGTGACCCCTAGTGTCACTACATCAACACCAAGGTCGAGTGAGTGACAGATAGAGAAAGGGGAGTTAACATCCTTTATGTCATTTGTGAAAGTAACGAGTTACTCACTACTTGAGTACTCTTTTAATTGGATACTTTCTTACTCTTACTCAAGTAATTATTTATGTTAGTACTTTTACTTCTACTTGAGTAATTTTATTTTTATTTTATTTTTTTAAGTAATTGTACATTTACTTGAGTACAGTGTTTGGCTACTCTACCCACCTCTGGTAAGGGCAATGTTACAAAACATGTGTGGTGCTGCATAACGTGGTGCGGACGAGAGCACCCTTGGGTGTCAGAGAGGCAGAGGATATGAGGATGATGAGCCAGTATTCAGATAATTTTCATGCACAGCAGCAAGTCATTGACTTTTTTCTGTCTCTCTCTCATTTTAATTTATACAGTGTTTGCAACAATCATGCCACCACTTTGTTGTTACCAACTCGTCCACACAAATAACTTTATTTATTTATCTGTTCATCCAATATTGACTATCCATTATATGCATTTATTATTATTATTATTATTATTATTATTAGCCTTGTCGGTTTAAATAAAAATAAAACATATGTATTCTGATATTAAAGTCTCAGTATATAGCTATAGGTATTTGATTGTATTAGGTATAATTTTGCGATTGTCCTCCAGGTGTCTGCATAAGTCTATGTCCTTACGATGCTCTCAGCACTGTACAATTACTCCATAGCACTTAAGTACTACTTAAATGATGATGCTTTTGGGAAACAAGGCCCTGAGTGGTCTTTTTACCACCACTGTTTCCGCTGCAATTATGCATTTGCAGCTCTAAAATGCTAAGTGGCGTTTTAACTAAAGAATTCTAAAAGGCAGTAGTTAAACGCCCTTAAAAGCTCATTCTCTTAAGTAGTTTGATTTCCATCCCAGTAGGTGGCGGAATTGCCAACCACCATAAAACAGAAAATGAGATGCCATTTGATTTACAAAAAAGGAGACACATATATGTAATTATACATATACATAAAAAAGTCTGGAGACAATTTTATAAATAAATAAATATACATATACTAACAGTCAAAAGTTTTGAAACACTCATTCTTTATTATAATTTATTTTCACATTTTAGAATAATAGTAAAGTCATTAAAACTATGGAATAATGTAAATGGAACTATGGGAAGTATGTTGTGTCTAAACAAAATCCAAAATAAATCAAAGCTGTGTTAGATTTTAGCATCTTCAAAGTAGTCACCTTTTGCCTAGAATTTTCTGAAATGTACTCTTGACATTTTCTCAACCAACATCTTGAGGTATCACCCTGGGATGCATTTTAAACAGTACTGAAGGAGTTCCCATCTATATGCTGGGCACTTACTGGCTGCTTTTCTTTATTAGTTGGTCCTAGTCATCAATTTCAAAAACTTTTTTTTAATTACATTTTAGATTTATAATGAAATAAATTAATATGGTGGCACAAATATATTTTTATCTACAAAACTAATTTCAAACATTTAAGCATATGCCTTCAGATCAAAAGATTTTTAAGATCATGGGAAACATTTCGGTCAAGTGTTTCAAAACTTTTGACCGGTAGTGTGTATATATATATATATGAGATGGATAGCCTGGGGGAAAAATCTGTTCCTGTGCCTGACGGTTCTGGTGCTCAGAGCTCTGTATCGTCGGCCAGAAGGCAACAGTTCAAAAAAGTAGTGGGCAGAGTGAGTGGGGTCCAGAGTGATATTTCCAGCCTTTTTCCTCACTCTGGAAGTGTATAGTTCTTGACGGGAGGGCAGGGGGCAACCAAAAATCCTCTCAGCAGTCCAAACTGTCCTTTGTACTCTTCTGATATCCGATTTCATAGATGAACCAAACCAGACAGTCATAGAAGTGCAGAGGACAGACTCTGCTGAGTAGAACTGTATCAGCAGCACCTGTGGCAGGTTGAACTTCCTCAACTGGCAAAGGAAGTATAACCTCTGCTGGGCCTTTTTCGCAATGGAGTCAATGTGGGTCTCCCACTTCAGCTCATGTGAGATGGTAGTGCCCAGGAACCTGAATGACTCCACTGTTGCCACAGTGCTGTTTATATATATATATATATATATATATATATATATATATATATATATATATATATATATATATATATATAAATCAATGATTAAGTTGTCAAATCAATATTTATTTATAGAGCACATTTAAAAACAACTGGAGTTGAACCAAAGTGCTGAACAATAAGAAACATAGTAATAGCCTTGAGAAATAAAAAAGGAAAATAAAACAAAATAATGAGAATACATTATTAAATAGATTAATACAATCAAAGAATACATGATCAGTTGACTTTGAAACTCTGTGAAACTTTAAAAAGTATCAAATGCTAATGAATAAAAATAGGCCTTTAGGCTAGATTTAAAAACAACTATCAATGGTGAGGCCCTGAAGTGAAAAGGTAGATTGTTCCGGAACTTAGTGGCAGCTACAGAAAAGGCCCGATCACCCTTAGATTTACATTTTGAGCGAGGGACAGATAAAAGTAGTTGATTACTTGATCTAAGCATCCTGGGGGCAGAGTAGGGCTGAAGAAGATCACAGATATAATCAGGTGTCAGTCTGTGCAAGGCCTTGTATGCATAGAGCAGAATCTTGAAATTAACTCTAAATTTAATTGGAAGCCAATGTAATGAGGCAAGTACAGGAGAAATGTGATCCCTTTTCTTAGTTCCACTTAACAATCTGGCTTCCGCATTTTGGACAATCTGCAAATGCTTATGAACACTCATGTATTCAAAGTGCAGGGAAAGTACTGTAATACCTTTTAGAGTACTTTATGGTTACACCACACTGCATTGTTAAAGTAATTAATTATTGTTATTTTTATTTTTAGAAAATGAAATAAATGTTTTTTCAAAAAAATGTAAGCCAACATGGACAGAAAGATTACATTTTTAAGAACTTGACATGTTTTAACCTAAACATTTAAAAGATTTTAAAATTTTTATCACCACGGACAACCTTAATTGTCAATGATCTACAGTATATCTCTAAATTTGCATGTTTTTGTACAGGAGCTTCCATGATTGCAGAGGAATGTGTCTTATTACATTCTAAATGTCAATAGCTCATGTTTTGATGATAATTTCATGTTTCATGTGTATTCCTGACACACTTTAATAAATTACTGTCACTAACATTTTTACTGTAAACACTGTTCAAATATGAAAGCTGGAGTCTCACACCTTTCTATGATAAAGTCTTTGTCAAGATTAAATAAGAATGTTATCATGCTATTTGGTAACTTTAATGGTACTTTTAAATGATTTTTTGCTCCATTTACATATCAAAATGTCACTATTTAAGCCTATTCCTCGATTTAAAGGTACACACTCTCCCTTTGCAGTGATTTTTTATAACCAGATGGGTCATTCTGGTTGACTACCAACTGTACAGACAGACAGCAGAGAGACCCCGAGAACCCAGAGAACTGACTGACAGACAGCTGCACACATCAGTCTTAAAACACACAAACAGATCTCAGAAATCTCCAAGAGACAGACAGGCCATTTTGGAAGACCATATGTGAGGAGACACCTGTCTTTCTCTCAGGGCTTTAGTGAGGCCTGACACATCTTCAGCACTGTCTGTAACGCTCTGTGGTGTGTTGTCAGTATTGCTGTAATCACAAAAAGCCAAACCTATCATTAATGTGTGCAGTTATGGAAGCAATGAAAGGTCAGTGAATGTTAAAGGCAAGGGGACGGCCCCACATGCTGCACATTTCAAAACTGAAATACAAATTAACCCACACACATTGCACACAAGACTATACGTTTCAGACTGATGAAAATCTTGCGGTAAAAAGAACAAATGCTCACTGGTTTAGAAGCAAAAATTGCACATTAAAAACACCAACATTTTATCATAAAATTCATTAAATAAACTAATTCTCAGAGGCAAGAGAGGAAACCTTTTTTTCCCCGCTCACAGGAAGCCACTGCTGGTGTGTTGTTGCGTGTGTGTGTGTTTGTGCTAGTGCACTTGTGAAATCCCCGCTCAGTCAGACACAAGAGATTTCCTCGCTCACCACAAACTTTTCTTCTACATGAATGAATATTCATGTTCTTTCATCTTTGATTCACTGCATGTGTGTGTGTGTTAGTGTGGCATTCATGACAGAGGAAATGGTGCAATGTTTGTATTACATGCAAATGTTCACCTGTCATAACATGGAGGAAGTTTATTATATTTCAAGTTTTTCAACTAATACTGATTCAAACTGTATAAACAAATCAAGATCAAGGACTAAAAACAGTCTATTTACAATAAATAACCTTAAAGGGATATTTCAGATTCAAAACAAGTGAAGACTTCCTTAAAAAAAAGTATAGATGTATACTTTTGAAACAGTGTGGGGACGGGGGAGTGTTTGGTGTACAATGGACACCGACCCAAAGTAACTTTTTTTGGTTATGCAGGCCACAAAATATATTTATAAATACATATTATTATAAATATATTACTTTAACACACAGGCCTATATTAAAATATAAATTATTTGATCAGGTATTTCCCATTAGATGTGATTACAGTATGAGTGAAGGAAAAAACAATGCCAGGGGAAATGGAAAAATTATGCAGGAAAACATTTTATGCCGTTTTGGAGCAAACAAAAAATAAAATAATGGGAAGATGACAGGAGGTGTCATCTTCATGACAGGATGACAAATCTTCATGTTTCATCTTCAAATGCTAGTTTTTCTACTGTTTTGCATGTACATCTTTATACTCTTTGTGAACTTCAACACAATTCACACATTTACATTCAGGACATTTTAATAAAAAACTCATTTGTGAACCATGATCCATTAAGACGTGTGAGAATTTGAACGTGAGATGATTACCTTCTAGACATGACCAACAACAACAACATGAATGCTTGACCCTATACTAACTAAGCTACTGAAAGAGGTGTTTCCTGTAATCTCAGAACCTTTTCTCAATATTATTAACTCCTTGCTCTTCTAATCTGATTGGGGCTGCATCTCTCTTCTAGTACTTTTAGGATTTTCTTGGATAGGCTTGAGAATTATGTTGATATTTGTGGACTGACATTAGCATGGTTTAGGTCCAATTTATCTGACCACTACCACTTTGCATGTGAAAAACAAGGAGTTTTCAGATCAAGTAGAATTAAAGTAGGGAGTGCTACAGGGCTTGGTCTTAGGTCCCCTGACTTTCTCCTAATATATACTCTCCTAATATCTACTATATAATCTCAGCAAAAAAAGAAAACTCCTCTCACTTTCAACTGCTTTTATTTTCAGCAAACATAACGTGTAAATATTTGTATGAACATAAAAAGATTCAACAACTAAGACATAAACTGAACAAGTTTCACAGACATGTGACTAACAGAAATGGAATAATGTGTCCCTGAACTTGGGGGGGGGGTCAAAAACAAAAGTAACAGTCAGTATCTGGTGTGACCACCAGCTGCATTAAGTACTGCAGTGCATCTCCTCCTCATGGACTGCACCAGATTTGCCAGTTCTTGCTGTGAGGTGTTACCCCACTCTTCCACGAAGGCACTTGCAATTTCCCGGACATTTGGGAGGAATGGCCCTAGCCCTCACCGTCTGATCTAACAGGTACCAGACGTGCTCAATCGGGTTGAGATCCGGGCTCTTTGCTGGCCATGGCAGAACACTGTCTTGCAGGAAATCACGCACAGAATGAGCAGTATGGCTGGTGGAATTGTCATGCTGGAGGGTCATGTCAGGATGAGCCTGCAGGAAGGGTACCACATGAGGGAGGAGGATGTCTTCCCTGTAACGCACAGCATTGAGATTGCCTACAATGACAACAAGCTCAGTCCGATGATGCTGTGACACACCACCCCAGACCATGACAGACCCTCCACCACCAAATCGATCCCGCTCCAGAGTACAGGCCTCGGTGTAACGCTCATTCCTTCAACGATAAACGCGTATCGGACCATCACCCCTGGTGAGACAAAACCGTGACTTGTCAGTGAAGAGCACTTTTTGCCAGTCCTTGTGTTGTTACACATGGTCTGCCACTGCGAGGATGATCAGCTGTCCTTCCTGTCTCCCTGTAGTGCTGTCTTAGGCGTCTCACAGTACAAACATTGCAATTTATTGCCCTGGACACATCTGCAGTCCTTATGCCTCCATGCAGCATGTCTAAGGCACATTCACGCAGATTAGCAGGGACCATGGGCATCTTTCTTTTGGTGTTTTTCAGAGTCAGTAGAAAGGTCTCTTTAGTGTCCTAAGTTTTTATAACTGTGACCTTAATTGCCTACATCTGTAAGCTGTTAGTGTCTTAACGACCGTTCCACAGGTGCATGTTCATTAATTGTTTATGGTTCATTGAAGCATGGAAAACATTGTTTAAACCCTTTACAATAAAGATCTATAAAGTTATTTGGATTTTTACAAAATTATCCTTAAAATACAGTGTCCTGAAAAAGGGATGTATCTTATTTTTGCTGAGTTTAGTATATATACTATATATACTCTCACTGGTGTAGTCAAAACAACTGGAGCTGAACATGCTCAAAATGTTGGAGATGATTGTAGACTTTAGGAGGAACAACCCAACACTGACCCCTCTCACCATTCTAGCAGCACTGTGGCATTCAGGTTCCTGGGCACTACCATCTCACAAGACCTGAAGTGGGAATCCCACACTGACCCCATTGTGAAAAAGACCCAACAGAGATTGTACTTCCTTCGGCAGTTGAGGAAGTTCAACCTGCCACAGGCGCTGCTGATACAGTTCTACTCAGCAGTCATTGAGTCTGTCCTCTGCACTTCAGTAACTGTCTGGTTTGGTGCAGCTACGAAATTGGATATCAGAAAACTACAAAGGACAGTTCGGACTGCTGAAGGGATTATTGGTTGCCCCCTGCCCTCCCTTCAAGAACTGTACAGGAAAAAGCCTGGAAAAATCACTCTGGACCCCACTCACCCTGCCCACTACCTTTTTGAACTGTTGCCTTCTGGCCGACGTTACAGAGCTCTGAGCATCAGAACCATCAGGCACAGGAACAGTTTTTTCCCTCAGGCTATCCATCTCATAAACAGTTAAAAACTGCCCCACTGAGCAATAATTATGTGCAATTCACAGTTTAGTCTTTTTATATTTATCCATCATATCCTACCTCTTCTGCCATTAAATTCCCTTGCACTGTATTTAACAGATTTGTATTTGTACTATGTATATATGTATGTACATATTTGTTTTGAAACACTCATTCTTTATTATAATGGTTTTTTTTTTATTTTTTTTATTTATTTATTTATTTTTTTTTTACATTTTAGAATAATAGTAAAGTCATCAAAACTATGGAATAACATCAATGGATCTATGGGAATTATGTTGTGACTAAACAAAATCCAAAATAAATCAAAACTGTGTTATATTTTAGCATCTTCAAAGTAGTCACCCTTTGCCTAGAATTTGCAGACATGTACTCGACATTTTCTCAACCAACTTCTTGAGGTATCACCCTGGGATGCTTTTTAAACAGTATTGAAGGAGTTCCCATCTATGTTGGGCACTTATTGGCTGCTCTCCTTTATTATTTGGTCCAAATCATCAATTTCAAAAACTTTTTTTTTTTAATTACATTTTAGTTTTATAATGAAATAAATTAATATGGTGGCACAATTATATTTTTGTCTACAAAACTAATTTCAAACATTTAAGCATACGCCTTCAGATCAAAAGATTTTTAAGATCATGAGAAACATTTCAGTCAAGTGTTTCAAAAGTTTTGACTGGTAGTGCGTGTATGTATATATATATATATATATATATATATATATAGTGTGTGTGTGTGTGTGTGTGTGTGTGTGTGTGTGTGTGTGTGTATTTGTCTTATTGTGTATTCTATATATACTTTATTTTCTATTCAATCTTTATTTTTATTCAATTTTTTTATTATTATATTTTTTTTATTATTATTATCTCTCTCTTTTTGCTGTATTGTTGTGAACTAGAAGCTCCTGTCACCAAGACAAATGCCTTGCATGTGTAAGCATGCCTGGCAATAAAAAGCTGATTCTGAATCTGATTCTGATATGCTTCCCCTGGGTGACATTATCAGGAACCGTGGAATTTATCTTCACTGTTATGCCGATGACAATCAGCTTTATACACTCAGTGACCACTTCATTAGGTACACCTACTTATTCATGCGATTATCTAATCAGTCAGTCGCGTGACAGCAGTGCAATGCATAAAATCATGCAGATACAGTGATTTCATGCAGATCCATTGACCTCCCTCATCAACAAAGCATTTCTGTTCGCAGAAATGCCACTCAATGGATGTTTTTTGTTTTTTACACCATTCTGAGCAAACTCTAGAGACTGCTGTGCGTGAAAATCCCAGGAGATCAGCAGTTACAGAAATATTTAAAACAGCCCGTCTGGCACCAACAATCATGCCACGGTCGAAATCACTGAGATCACATTTTTTCCCCATTCTGATGGTTGATATGAACATTAACTGAAGCTCCTGACCCGTATCTGCCTTATTTTATGCACTGCACTGCTGCCACATGATTGGCTAATTAGATTAATTGCATGAATAAGTAAGTGTTCAGGTGTACCAAATAAAGTGGTCACTTCGCAATTTACGAAGTTAGCAGAGTGTATTATAGCAAAGACTGGATGGTTAGAAATTTCCTTCAGCTCAATTCTGACAAAACAGAGGTCCTAATTATTGGACCAAAAATTTCAAAACATAAGATGCTAGAACATAATTTGACTCACGATGGATGTACTGTTATATCATCTTTTTCAGTTAAGAACATGGGTGTTGTGTTTGATAGCAATCTGTCCTTTGAAAATCACATTTACATTGTTTGTTAACAGCATTATTCCTCCTAAAACAACTGACAAGTTAAAATACATGCTCTCTATTTCTGATGCCGAAAAGCTAATTCATGCGTTCATGACCTCAAGATTAGATTATTGTAATGCTTTACTGGGAAGATGTCCTGCAGGTTCAATAAATAAGCTTCAGTTAGTTCAAAGTGCAGAAGCTAGAGTGCTGACTAAAACCAAGAAATATGATCATATCACCCCCGTTTTATCATCGTTACATTGTCTACCTATTAAGTTTCATATACATAAATTCCTCTCATTACTTATAAAGCTTTGAATGGTCTAGCTCTTCAGTACTTAAGTGATCTTCTATCACCCTATTATCCATCATGCTCATTATGATTGAAAAATTCTGGCATATTGATAGTATCTAGAATATCAAAATCCACAAAAGGAGGTAGATCATTTTCCTATTTGGCTCCTAAACTATGGAATAGCCTTCCGAGCAGTGTTCGGACTCAGACACACTCAATCAGTTTAAGTCAATGTAATCACATTCATGTTAACATTTCACGCACTACCATATTCATCTATGCTCCAGAGTATACAGATCAAATTTACTGCATCATTCAGACAGGAAAATCCCATTCAACATGCACACACACACAAAGTTTAAACTCCAGGAAAAAAATTATTTATTTGAGTGTACACTTCTCTCACCAAGAGGTTATTAATTGTTGTGTTGATCCATCCATATTTCCAATGAAGAAAATCCAGTTGATATTCATGATTAATGGTTTAATGAGAGCTTTGATTGCCTAATTCTGCGTGCATGTTCCAAACTCGAGCAGCTGGTCAGAAGCCCCAATTCTGAGCCAAAACTCGTACTTCAACTTGGATTCTTTGGATGGAAGAGTTTTGCACCTTAGCCAAGCTAATATTTTAAAACACACACTACTCAGGTAGAAAAAAAAAAACTGAAAAGCCTTTTCACACATTAACATTACACAATTACACTACACAACTACACAATAGGACATTTCCATATTACAAAGACAAAGGAATCTAAACACCAGTGGACACTGGCGAGTTTTGTGAAAGTAAATGGACTTTGGAACTTTGTGAGGGAAATTTCACTGAATCACCGCATTGTGTTTTGTTTGTTTTTCTTTCTTTAGTGTTGTAATGTGCCAGATTTTAACATTTCCAGATGACTAAGCCTCTTTCATCTGTATCCTCCTAGAGACAAACCTAGCCTTAAATAGTTGTTAAAGTCGGCATGAAACAGAATTTGTGACCAACTTCCGTATTGTGATGTATCTCCAAGTGAAACAGCTTATTGAACAAGAAAAAAATGCAGGGCAGGATTTGAGTTTATCCACTGGTTGTTGATTGGATTTTGAAAATATGGGCATTGCATAGTGGAACTGAGTCAGATCTGAATACGAGTTTGCAGTGGACACACACACTCCTACCACCGTGCTGCCTGTTTATCTGTGAAATTGAGCAGTGATCTCAACACATTTATGATAAAACTGACAACATAAATGCACAAGCAAATCGCGGTCTTTGCTTACGCAGGGGCTTTAGCCGTTGAAAAACGAATGAGTAAAAGATAACCATATTTTAAAGTTTGAATCACAATACACTAAATATAAAGGGAAAAAACACTTGTGCTGTGCATCCCAAGATAACTGCATTCAAAAATATAAATATACTCCAGAGGCATCCGAAGCTTTGTATTCATTAGTGATCACCTCAGCAATTCAGCCATGAAATGTCTCGAACACAACTGCAAATTCGCCGATATTCCTCCTATTTTGAAATTTAAATTCAAGCCAGCTGACCTGTGACCAAGGAAGTTTGGGTTAAGAAACAATAGTTTTGAAGGAAAACAGACAAAAATACACCTTGCCATCTTCACCAACATGCTATTGATGCTTTGTTCAACTCTACGCAAGGTTGTGGTATTTATAAAGAAAGGGGCAGGGTTTAAGCAGACTAAATGATTGGAAAAGTCTTGGAGAATGTTGAGTTATGACAATTTGATTGAAGATTACGAGGTCAAAAAAATAATAATAAAAAATAAAACATATGCATGGATGAATCGTTCACAATAAGATCAATAACATGCATTTAGAAAATAGATAGGGTGAATTTTCATTTCATGCCGACTTTAAAGGGTACAGTATCTTTAATACCCATTACATTAGTGATGAGCCAGCCAGGAGGATAATTACAGTCTGGTCACAATGTTGAAATAATAATAATAATAATATTAATAATAATTATAATAATAATGATGTTTAATTTATATAGCGCTTTTCCAAAAGCTCAAAGTTGCTTTACAATCAGTGTACATTCAGTTATAACAAGAAATTACAAGGGTCCAATAATAAATATATAAAAACACCTTCATCAACCAGAAATAGAATTATACTGAAGTACTGTTCTAAACTGAGATTTGAAGATGGAAATGGAGGAAATGTTGTGGAGGCAAGGGAGTGAATTCCTCATTTCTGGTGCAGTTACACTGAAGGATCTGCCGCCGCAAGTCGAAAGGAAAAATCTGGGGATAGAGAGCAGTCTAGAGTCGCAAGAAAAACAGAACGTGCAGGTGTGTATGGATGTACCAGATCGCGTAAAGAGAGAGGTGCAAGATAATAAAGAGCTATAGATATGCACTTTTTCCAATAGTTTAGAGATGAAAGGCAGGTTGGAAATTGGACTATAGTTGAGGAGAGAAGATGGATCTAAGCTGGGGGGTTTTAAGGACTGGTGTGACTGCAGCAGTTTTGAGATCAGTAAGAACAATGGCAGAAGCAAAAGATGTGTTTAGCAGATGTGTAATTGGAGCAGAAATGACAGAGACATTGTTTAAGAAGAGGGGTTGGGCAGGTTTATGCTGACAGGAAGATGAGTTAGATTGTAAAATTAAATCACTGACTGAAGATGCACTAGTGGGAGTAAAAAAGGAGAGATAGTGGATAGAGTGTTAAGGTAAGAGCTCAATATTTAAGCAGGTTTTCAGAGAGAGCTAAAGAGTGAACAGTGAGGCTTGTTTTTCTGCAAAGTCGCTCGTGGCAACGACTACTTCTCTTCATGGCCTGAAGCTCTGATGTAAACTAAGGGGATGGGTGAGAGGAGGACTCCAGCCAAGTCTTTAGACTCTGTAGTATTTAAGTAATTGAGCACAATTAGAATTTTGGATTTTGAGATGTATTACAATGTCAAAGCACAATGTTCATTATGTTTGTTAGGCATTTCTGACACTGACAATAACATTATTGCAACCCTTGAGAAATATGGAGTTGTTGTGAAAGTAGTGAGAGTAATAACCAGTACTGTGCTGTTAGGACAGTCTACAATTTTGATAAAGTTTGACACACACAAACTCCAGTCACACGTCTTGAGCCTTATTTCCCCCTAGAAATTAAGAATGCCATGTAATGTGCCGTTACATGGCATGTAGATAGATTTAAAGTGCTATTACAGCCCACTGAACTATCCCATGTCCATGTTTTAAGTTGTTCCCTAGAGTCAAGTCACTGCAGTGATGATGCTTCAGAAGAGACTCCATCTGATAACAGTGCTTCCATTCTAAAGAGATACATGAAAAGACAGCAGTCTAGGAAGCCTACATCAAAGTCACGTGCCCCCCCTCAGTTTACAAGCTTGATTCTGCAGGAAAGCAAAATGCACAAGCCTACATCAAACAAACTTACCAGTTATGACCTTAAACCACCTGAGACACAGTGCATAGTTGTCAAGTATGTCATCAAAAAATATGTTTCTGCAGCACAGGCACACTCCAAATGGCTGTGCTCTTTCTCTGGATGGGTACCTAAGCCCACAGGTGAGACTGATTTTGATACCTGGTGTCTTCATGTTTACCTCTTGTTACAAGATTCTCCTCCCTTAGATGTCCAGCAAAGGAAAATCCTTGAGAGCCTCTTACCTCCATCCACAATTGTGGTTAAACAATTTGGTTCCACAGCCCCTCCTAGAGATTATGTGAAGCTTCTGGATTCTGCTTCTGGTCTGGTTGAGGATGGTGATAAAATCTTTGCCTGGTTCTTGAACCATGGTAATGAGGAGCCTTTCCTCCTGTGTAATATGTATGTTCTGTTTGAATTATGTTTAAAATTAGGAAACAAACGGGATAATAATGGGCTCATTTAAGTAAATATGCTCTTCAATTTGTAAAGGGGGGAGAGAATACTTCCTGTCGCTTTTGTTGCTGACATCAACAACAAAAATAATGTCACTTGAAAACCATGAACAAAACAATGCAACATAAAAGGAAATGCGACCCAGGATACATTAAATACAGGTTACGTTTTTACTATGGTGGGTCGCCATTTGATTTCCAATGTAAAATCTGGGTCCTGAAGCAAAACTATTTGAGAACCACTGAGTTAAAGGTACAGACAGGAGCAGTCTGGCTGCACTGTTGCTCACTTTCGCTCAGAAAAATTTCAGTTGTTTCCAAGTCTTCTCTGAATTATGTTAGATACGATGCATTAATACAGATTTTATGCTGCCGGGTTTTGACTGAGAAGTAGATCTGTAATTAAAATGATACTTTACTGTTAAATAACTGTATGCTGTAAACAATTTTCTATGCTGATAAATCCACCACACAGGAAAAAAATTGTTAAATGTAGCTTATTTTGAGCTTGTTTTTCCAGACCATGTTGCTTGGTTCTCTTGTGAGATCTGGCAACATTGCAATGGGTATTTCACCCACCCCGTACCACAGAGTATTGTCATTTAAAAAGAACACTATTAACCGTTCTTTTATTTTGTTCTAACCGGTAACCTTTTGGATAGGAGGCTGCAGAACTTCTGAACCGGAATCAAAAAATACAGTTTTTGCTCAGAACAAACCGAAAATAAAAATATTTTGGTTTTAGTCCCTGTTCAGATCAATCAAAGTCAATGAAATAAAAGTTATTGGAGGATCTTAAAACAAGTGAAAGACTGAACAACAGGATCATATGTGACCTGCTCCATCATTTTGAGGCGCATTGACATAGAATCATTGTGGGCATGGTCAAACGACATCTGTGGAGAGTGAGGCCGGGAGAGGAAGAGCGGTAAGAATTGACACCTATGGGAAATAATCTAACAGCTGTTTTGTGTTGCAATGAGAGCTGGAGAGGGATAAAAGGGCAATCCAGACCACCGGAGGAGAGAGAGAGAGAGACGCAACTTGCAGCTCAACAGCTACCTGCTTCCAACCTCCTGGTGTACAAAGACCTGAAGAAAGCCATCATGCAACGGGTCGGCCGAAGCCCAGAGCAACATCACCAACACTTCCACTCACTGGCACTCGGCCGCCCATTCGCATTTGCTTGACAGCCCCATGATACCTGCCAAAGGTGACTGCTGGCTGAAGATAGTGACGCCGAGAAGATACTCAATCTAGTGGTACTGGAGCAGTTCATCGTCCAGCTACCATAAGGGCAATGGCCAACGCATATACACATCAGTAGTGGTAGGGGGGTGCATCAGCTCCTGGCCCACAAGTGTTCTTCCAACCCTTGCCCTGTTCTGGGAACTCAATCTGACCATCTGCAGCAGGCTCCTGCTCGAGTTGAGCCACCGCTCAACCTACTTTTTGATTCAGAACCTGACACGTCCCGATTCAGGTAACAGCACGGCAAATGCTAGGGATGTTTGTCGATAACTCATGATTTTCATGATTTTGAACTGACACTGCCAGTGATAGGAGAATTACCTCCATCACTAGCCAGGGACGACAACCTGGATGGTGTCCAGTCCACTTTCCTGACCAAAATGATTACAGTGGCCTGCCACGAAGCAGTACAAGGCAAACCAATCTGCAGTGCTACCCTGGGCACCAGAGGTGACATAGTCGGATACTCTCTTTTGACTTAACCTGGAGACACATCCCCTGGTGATGACAGAACCTGTTCCTCACCAGAGGAACTCTTCGTTGGTTTTTAGGCCAAGGTCAATGAGCAGATTGCCAAAGAAGATGCTTTAATGACAGAGCATCAGAGAAACGCACTTCGGAAACTCTTTCAAAAAATCAAATCAAATCAAATCACTTTTATTGTCACACAGCCATATACACAAGTGCAATGGTGTGTGAAATTCTTGGGTGCAGTTCCGATCAACATAGCAGTCATGACAGTGATGAGACATATATCAATTTACAATAACATCAAATTAACACAGCACAATTTAAAGTCTAATATACACATAATTACACACAACACAATATACAAATAATAACATACACTGTACAGTATACAATACACACAATATAGATACACATTATTCATGATTTCCAGCCAATCTTCTCGAGAGATTCCCATGACTGTGGGGTCACCGACCTCCACACCATTCGCATTCCCACTGATCCAAATGCACCACCCACATTTGTACGCCAATACAAAATCCCCCTGGCTGCCTATGAGTTGATCCAAGGGATCCTCGACAAGCTTTTGCAAAAGCAAGTCATTCGGGAATGCAACTCAACCTACAACTCGCCTATGTGGCCAGTTTTAAAGCCGACCAGCAAGCAGCATCTCACCATTGACTATCGCTCTCTGAATAAGCAGGTACCACTATCCCGCTGGCCCATGATCCATTTGGACCAAGAACTGGCCAAGGTCAAAGGGGCCCACTTCTTCTCTACTGTGGAAGTGGCCAACAGCTTCTGGACAATGAGAGTCGACCCAGCTGACCAGTACAAACTGGCTTTCTCTTTTGGTAACCGCCAGTACACTATTTGGATATTCGAACTCCCCAGCCGAGTTTAATATTTTGCTTTATAAGGCCATGAGTGACGCCGCTGCCCGTGGTAACCTCATCTACGTGGACGACATCCTCATGACCGAAATCTGACATGTACTTAACCAACTCTCCACCACTGGAGCCAGTCTTGCACTAGCCAAGGGCCAGTGATGCCACACTAAGGTTGAGTACATGAATCTAACAGTGAGTGCAGATGGCATCGAACCCCAAGTTTGGAGAGTTCGAGCCATCCACGACATCAAAGCTCCGACAAGTTTGTCAGAACTCAGAAGCTTCCTAGGTGTCTGCAACTACTCCCAACAGTTCATCGAGGACTATGTGGAGATAGCCATGTGGAGATAGCCAGACCCCTCACATAACTACTCCATAAAGACAAAATATTCGACAGGGGAGGCCCCAGTAACAGTCTTTCTGCCAGTCTCGTCTGACACAGAAACATGACACAGAGAAACGTGTCATCACCTACATGAGCCGACCTCTTAGTGTTGTTGAGATGAAGTTCTCTGACTGTGAGAAGGCCCTCCTGGCCACCGTATGGGCTGTGGAACACTTCTGTAGCTACATTGGGGGTCAGAAGACATTGAGAATTGTCACCAACCTGTCAACTTCCTGAACAGCCAACAGCTGAGGGAGGGTTGGGGACTATAAAACGGAAATCACACTCAGATCTGCTCTCTCTCACCTCAGGTCACTTTAAGGACACTAAAAACTAAGTTATGACTTATCCTGTTCTGTAATGTAAAAGGTTTTTTGATCATACATGTTTGGTATCATTCAAGAGGTAACAGTGCAACTGATAAAACGGTCTCATTCCCTTTCAGCAAAGTCAAATCACAAGTAAGATTTAAGAACTTAATAAAATACAGTATTCTATCCGGGGCATGCCCCTCCCAAGTCTCACACAGAGACCAGATGCTTTATGCAGATTAGGTGTATTAGGTGTAATAACATCAAACACACACATCTGAAATAACAATGGAATCGTTTGGTACTTAAGGAAGGATGGCAGAGAAGCTCTGGGAATCTGTAAGTCAGATCTCCCATGCTTCGTCGTTTGCATGTAGTTTTTTTCTCTACCAGGTATTTCTTATTATTGATAAATGTTTGAGGGAATCTGTAAGCCAGATCTCCCATGCTTCGTCGTTTGCATGTAGTTTTTTTTTCTACCAGGTATTTCTTATTATTGATAAATGTTTTAAGGAATCTGTAAGCAGATCTCCCATGCTGTACCGCTGCATGTAGTTTATATTTATCAAAGCCTCTCTGTACCCAGAAGATCCACACAGTAAACATTGTGTGTAGTTTTTTCTCTACCAGGTATTTACAATTTGTATTTCTTATGTTTGGTAAATGTTTGAATGGAATACAACTTTAATTATATTATTATGCTTGGTTCACCAGTAGCTTTGAGTTTGATTTATTATTTTAATTGGATTGTTTGAATGTATTACTATTACCTGGTAAATAAATTGCTATTATGATTCATTCTGAAAGACTGTTTTCTTGTATATTTCTTATCAACTACAAATCTATGGTCAGAGTTGGCTTAATTAAGCTACTTCAGAAGTAACCCATTAGTTAAGTATGTAAAAGGCTAAACGGTAAACCGAGAATCTACATAATAGAACTTAGCCAAGTAGAATTAAACGGGAATATTAAGGGTAGGACCAAGAATCTGTAAAACAGAACTTAATTGACTGGGGCTAAACGGTAAACCGAGAATCTATAATAGAACTTAGCCAAGTAGAATTAAACAGGAATATTAAGGGTAGGACCGAGAATCTGTAAAACAGAACTTAATTGACTGGGGCTAAACGGTAAACCGAGAATCTATAATAGATCTTAGCCAAGTAGAATTAAACGGGAATACTAAGGGTAGGACCCAGAATCTGTAAAACAAAACTTAATTGACTGGGGCTAAACGGTAAACCGAGAATCTATAATAGAACTTAGCCAAGTAGATTTAAAGGGAATACTAAGGGTAGGACCGAGAATCTGTAACTTAATTGACTGGGGCTAAACGGTAAACCGAGAATTTATAATAGAACTTAGCCAAGTAGAATTAAACAGGAATACTAAGGGTAGAACCAAGAATCTGTAAAACAGAACTTAATTGACTGGGGCTAAATGGTAAACCGAGAATCTATAATAGAACTTAGCCAAGTAGAATTAAACGGGAATACTAAGGGTAGGACCGAGAATCTGTATCAAACAGAACTTAATTGACTGGGGCTAAACAGTAAACCGAGAATCTAAATGAACTTAGCCAAATAAGACTAAACGGATAAAGCCGAGAACCTATAAGGACTTAGTCTAAAACTTACTAATATCTGAAACTGATGAATTTGTAGTTAAAGGACCTGTGTCCGGCTGGCACAGGGCCCAAATAACATTGAAATAACAAATGTAGTCTAGAAGAGAGAATTACTAAAATTCAGAGCATAGATACATCAACGAGGTTTTTCATAATTGGAGTTAGATGAAATAAAGAAAATAATTAATGATAAGATTAATAAAACATGGAACTCAAATCAAATAATAAAAGTATTATTTAATGTCGCGCACGATAAGACAGAACACGCAGGAGACCTTCAGCCACACCATTGGATACTGTCCTTGGACCAGTGGGTGACTTCCACCTTACACTGACTAAAGTCCATATTGAATGTTGGTTTTCAGAGAGGTAACACACACATTCACCTCAAAATACCACCAACCCTCACCTACCACGATGAGGACCCCCTCACTCTGCACATTGATGATATTGTCCTCCATCATCTCAGTGTTGACAAACATGATGCGGAAATTGAGATCATGGATGCATTTAGAGGTCACAATCTCACCATTGATGACACCCTTCAACAGCAGCTTCAGGCTGAAGGGACAACATTTGTGAAGTTCAGTCTCAAACCGACTAGCTTAACCACTATATTTCTTAGTCACATAAGCAGATCATCATCTTACCAAGAACACCCTATCAGTCTGGGCGCCCTCTGGCTCCTCCTCAGTGGTTGGATCATCACGGCAATTATTGCACATGCCATGTACAGGTACATTAAAAATCTACAGGACAGATTGGACTCCCTCCGTCTCATATAGCCGCGTTTTACACACCAGTGCGAGCCCATCCCACAGGTTAACCCCAATCATTTCCAAGGATAAGCCTTTTAACTTCTAACGCTCCTTTCCTTTCCTTTAACCCCTTTCCTCTAACGTTTTGGTCCTAGTATCCATTGTCAGGTTATACTATGATTTTGTATTATGACAAAAGAACAGCAAAGGATTGTGTTACGGTTAATGCTGTGCCTACCTATAACTTGGAATGCTAGTCTTTATGTGTGATGAATGTAGTTTTAGACTTAGCAAGAAGTTCTATGCCCAGATGTGCCTCAGTCTCTGCCCAGAAAATAAAGCCTCTGTGAAGTCTATGAACTGTATGCAACTGTTTTCTTTTCTATCAGGAAGACATGGACGATATAACCCACAGGTTACTGTGAACCTACAGGAACTGTTTGGCCCTTCAGTTGCTCTAAAGATGCTGGACAACAACCAACTCTTCAGACCAAAGGGGGAATGTTGGGCCTCATGTGCTCAGATAGGAGACAAAGGCAAGCCTACACACTGTCATAAAGCCTGACTGAGGTCTGTAGGAACACTCAAAGCCTGATAACACAGTATCAGCCGCCAAAATCAAACAAAGGGAGTCCAAACAGATTACAAGCCTTGCTCACTTTACACCTCGGTGTGAAATTCTGAAGGATTGAACTTTCAACTCCTATAGGATGAAACGCACGACAGAACGTGTCCCTCAACCATGATGTCATCAAGAGTGTAAAACACCGGAGATTCCTCCTAAGCCTTGCTTCCAGCAACAGTATTCACCGAGTCTAGTTGCAGCCCTGTTGCTCCCAGGTGTAGCCTTGCCACCCAAGGAAGTAACGTACATACCTGAACTTTGGCCATACAGTCTCCATCTCGCTGGATGAGCCGAGATACTCCGTGTTCCACTGAGCATGCTAACGGATCCGAAGGAGACCGCTGAGCAATCCGCTGAGCAATCCGCTTCTCACCTGCAGAAGTGAAGAAAGAAGATTTCTCTTCCTTCTTCGACAGAGTCGACTTCGCTGATATCTCCGCCAACCCGCCAAGAATCAGCCACCGTGCCACCCGCCGACAGAGCGAGGAAACAGCCTTCAGTCATCACCCGAGCTTCGAGGAACCAAATTGGAGTTAAACGACAGATGAACACACATTCTACCCCTGTCCTCACACGACTCAAGGAAGAGGTTTTCATCTGGCAGAGCTCTGTTCTCTCTCTTGTACTAACCGCACACACATTTGGTGAACAGATAACTTGGCAATAGAGCCCAGTTTTGTCCCCAAGTTATCGTACCAGCGGAGACACACATTAAACGGGAGATGCCATTAACCAGTCTCTCCGCCCACATTCGCGGCCACATTTTCTGGTCGGAAACCTCATGTGACGTACTCTCCACGAGAGCCACGTCTGCCATTTTGTGCACTCTTTCTCTCCTTACGGAGAACCTACACAATAATAGTACACACATACACCCATTCACACACACATGCACACCTACACTTCTCTCATGTATTATAGGCTTATCTGTTACCATATCTAATCATGTTACTGTTTAGTATGTAGTTGGAAGTCGGAAGTTTATCGACTGCATTGTACTGATTATTAATTGATATTACTGCATCAATAAACTTTGTTATACTTTAAAGAGAAGTGTTTTGGTATTATTCTGCATGCACCTGTGCCAAGGGCTGGCAGGGGATGTCAGTGCTCAGATTCAAGCCTTCATTGTTTTCCTTTTAAATGTCGATGTTCTCCGGACATCGACTTTCTTAAGAGAACAACCTTATATTGAGACTGCAATACTGTCTGGTTATTAGTCTCTGATTCCAGGGTGATGCTCCGGCAATATTAATCCTTATTAATATTTTATTGATTTTGATAATTGATAGTTATCTTTGATGATTGTTGATTTGAAGGATTAATAAGCTAATGTTGATTCTAATCAATGTTCTATTGATTCTAATAATTAATAATTATCTTTGATAATTATAAATTATTGCTAATAACCAAAAATCATTCATTGAGATCTTATCTAGATTTGGATACTTGATTATTCTAAAAGAAAATGAAAAATTATTTACTTTTAAATTGCATTTGTTCATTCAGAACTCTGTCGCTTGGGCCTCGTGTCAGGTCCCACGGTCACAAACTTGTCAGTTTGAAGTTTAGTCAGAGGTAAACGACTAATACTAAAAAGAATGATTACTATCGCAGCTTATCTATTTCTAATTAGTAGTTTTGCTTAGTTTCTATAGATCTGTGTACACTTAATTATTGTAATATTATCTCTAGACAGAGGTAAACGACTAATACTAGTTGGTTAAAGCCGACCAACATACCATTACCCAAATAGTAGTTTTGTTTAGTGCCTGCCTAATACTGTGTAGGTCCCCCTCGTGCCGCAAAAAACAGCACCAACCCGCATCTCAGAATAGCATTCTGAGATGCTATTCTACTCACCACAATAGTACAGAGCGGTTATCTGAGTTACCGTAGACTTTGTCAGTTCAAACCAGTCTGGCCATTCTCTGTTGACCTCTCTCATCAACAACCACACAGAACTGTCGCTCACTGGATGTTTTTTTGTTTTGGCACCATTCTGAGTAAATTCTAGAGACAGTTGTATGTGAAAATCCCAGGAGATCAGCAGTTACAGAAATACTTAAACCAGCCCTTCTGGCACCAACAATCATTCATGCGATTATCAAATCAGCCAATCATGTGGCAGCAGTGCAGTACATAAAAGCATGCAGATATGGGTCAGGATCATCAGTTAATGTTCACATCAACCATCAGTATGGAGAAAAAATGTGATCTCAGTGATTTCGACCGTGGCATTATTGTTGGTGCCAGATGGGCTGGTTTGAGTATTTCTGTAACTGCTGATCTCCTGGGATTTTCATGCACAACAGTATGGCTCACACAACAGTATGGCGGCACGAGGGGAACCTACACAATAATAGGCAGGTGGTATTAATGTTGAGGCTGATCGGTGTATAGTTTCCTATTACACTTGACTAGAATAATATTAGCATTAAACAGGGGTCATGACTAGTGCTATCTGGACGGGTCGATCAATATAAAATTTTTCGAAACAGTACTTTCTTTTAGCCTTTACAGTCTATTACACCTAACACAAGTCAAATGGTTAATCAGAAAGCTTAAGATTCCAGTTGATGTGCTTCATGCTCCATTAAATGCTGGGTCTTAGTATGTATTAACCCTGATCACAGATTTGCGGTAACAAGTATTTAACTTAAAGCCATTCATTTCAGAATAAATCAGAATAGAATCAAGTTTAACCATTTATTAGTCAGGTAAATGATGAAAGCAGTGAGAGCAGCCCATGGCTTGGGTGGCTGGAGTCTCTGATAATCCTCCGAGCTTTTTTCACACACCGCCTGGTATATATGTCCTGGAGGGAGGGAAGCTCACCTCCAATGATGTGTCTGGCAGTTTGCACCACACTTTGCAGGGCTTTGCGGTTGTGGGCGGTGCTATTGCCGTACCAGGTGGAGATGCAGCCAGTCAGGATGCTCACTACAGTGCTGGTGTAGAACCATGTGAGGATGTGACGGTTCATTCCAAACTTCCTCAGCCGTCTCAGGAAGAAGAGGCACTGATGAGCCTTCTTCACAATGGCCTCAGTGTGGACAGACCATGTGAGTTCCTCAGTGATGTGGACACCAAGGAACTTGAAGCTACTGACTCTCTCCACCGGTGCTCCATTGATGGTGATGGGGCTGTGTTCTCTTTCTCTTCTCCTGAAGTCCACCACAAGCTCCTTTGTCTTGCTGACGTTGAGGGAGAGGTTGTGCTCCTGACACCAGCGTGTCAGAGTGTGCACCTCCTCTCTGTAGGCTGTTTCATCATTGTCAGTGATCAGACCTACCACCGTCGTATCATCAGCAAACTTAATGATGGCATTGGAGCTTTGTGTTGCCACACAGTCATGTGTGTACAGGGAATACAGGAGTGGGCTGAGAACACAGCCCTGTGGGGCTGCAGTGTTGAGGGTCAGTGATGAGGAGATGTTACTGCCCATTCTAACCACCTGGCGTCTGCTTGACAGGAGGTCCAGGATCCAGCTGCACAGAGAGCTGTTTAAGCCCAGAGTCTGGAGTTTCTCATCAAGCTTGGAGGGCACTATGGTGTTGAATGCTGAGCTGTAGTCTACAAACAGCATTCTCACATAAGTGTTCCTTTTTTCCAGGTGGGAGAGAGCAGTGTATAGTGTAGATGCAATGGCATCATCAGTGGAGCGGTTGTTGTGGTAAGCAAACTGCAATGGGTACAGTGAGGGAGGCAGCACAGAGCAGCGGAAATCTCTGATTAGTCTCTCAAAGCATTTGCTGATGATGGGGGTCAAAGCTACAGGACACCAGTCATTTAAGCAAGTGATTTTGGATTGCTTTGGTACAGGCACAATGGTGGATGTTTTGAAGCATGTGGGGACCACAAACAAGGAGAGGGAAATATAGAAAATGTCTGTAAAAACACCAGCCATCTGGTTCGTGCACGCTCTGATGACGCGGCCCGGAATGCCGTCTGGGCCCGCGGCTTTGCGGATATTCACCCGTCGGAAGAGACGGAGATTGAACTAACCTCTGTAGCTTCAGCCACGAGAGCTCTCTCCACGAGGGCGGTGTTATTTCCCTCAAAACAAGCATAAAAAGTATTTAGCTCATCCGGGAGAGAGGCAGCAGTGTTCATGGCGAAGTTTTTATTCCCTTTAAAGTACGTGATGATGTTAATTCCCTGCCACATGCTTCTAGAGTTGGTGGTGTTAAACTGTCCTTCAATCTTGTTCCTGTACTGGCGTTTTGTACTGGCATAACTGGCTTGTTTATGCTCCTCCGCATTCCCGGAATTAAAAGCGGAGGTCCACACATTAAGTGCCGCGCGAACATTGCTATTAATCCATGGCTTCTGGTTCGGATAGATCCGTGTTGTTCTGGTCAGAACGACATCCTCTACGCACTTTCTGATGAAACACGTTACGCTATCAGCGTAAAGCTCGATGTCGTCATCAGAGGCGGACCGGAACATCTCCCAGTCCGTGTGATCAAAATAGTCTTGTAGCGTAGAGTCTGATTGGTCTGACCAGCACTGGATCGTTCCGAGGGTGGGTGCTTCCTGTTTCAGTTTCTGCCCGTAAGTGGGCAGAAGCAAAATGGAAGAGTGGTCCGATTTGCCAAATGGTGGGCGGGGGAGGGATTTGTAGCCATCCCGGAAGGGAGAGTAGTAATGCTCCAAAACCCGGTCCCCTCGTGTGTTGAAACTAATGTGCTGGTGGTATTTTGGTGCGACTGATTTGAAACTGGCTTTATTAAAGTCCCCGGTCACAATGAATGCGGCCTCAGGGTGCGTGGTTTCCTGCTTGCTTATAATCCCATACAGTTCCTTGAGTGCCCAGTCTGTGTCGGCTTGTGGGGGGATGTACACAGCAGTGATAATGACCGCTGTGAATTCCTTCGGTAGCCAGAATGGTCGACACAGAAGCATGAGAAATTCCAGATCAGGAGAGCAGAAAGACTTGAATGTACGTTCCTCTGATCACACCAGGATTTGTTGATCATAAAACATACACCACCACCTCTGCTTTTACCTGAGAGGTCTTTCGCTCTGTCCGCTCGGTGCACGGAGAACACCGCGGGTTCAATGGCTGACATCCAAGTTTCCGTAAGGCAGATAATGCAGCAGTCCCTCGTCTCTCATTGGAAAGAGATCTGCACTTTCAGCTCGCAGAGCTTGTTATCCAGAGACTGAACATTTGCCAGTAGAATACTGGGTAGCAGGGGTTGATTTGCGTGGTGTCTTACTCTGATGAGAACGCCGGCTCTGTTTCCCCTTTTCCTCCTGCGTTTCCGCGGCCGTGCAGCACAGACAAAGGGCTCCGCTTGCGTGTTTGTAAACATCGGGTTGGCATTGAGGAGTCTGAAGTCTGGTTTACGGTGTGTAATTGCAGAACCAATGTCTAAAAGTGTTTGTCGTAGACAATAAGGCAGACAACATCCAAGACAAAAAACATAAGAATTGTAAACAAAACAAACAAAACACTACCATGTTGTGTCAGAGCTCGCAACACAGCAGCCATACTCGGCGCCATCTTGAGTCTTACAACTACAAATGCGATCGGTTCAAGGAATGCAAGAAACTCTTACATCAGAAAAAGATCTCGTTTGCTCTGATGTTCCCGGCCAAACTGAGAATAGAAACGAAGAATGGTCGCAAAGTATTTACTTGTCCAAAACAGGCACAGCCTCCGAGTTAGTTTGGCTCTTGATCATCCGAGGAACCAGGATGCCGGTTTTGTTTTTCGCGCTGGCTCTGCCTAACGGCTGGAGCTTGTTTTGTGGAATTACACTACTTCGGGATAGTTGTGGTTAAATATGTTTGTTCTTTGTGCTTATGCCTCCTAGTAGAATGATTACCTCATCTGCTGCACTCATAACAGCCAGTTCACTGAACAATTGTTTGTCTGTCCGAGGAAACTGAACGGTTTTATATCAGCTGGAGTTTATTTTGAGGAGGAACACACCTTCAAGACAGTTCTGTGAATGAATCTACATGTTTTTTCTGTTATTCTGCCTGTTGGTTGAGGTATGTTTTACAAAGTATTTTCTGTTATTGTAATTGTGCCTCACAAAATTTGTGCAGAAGCACCGGACTCGAGCAATCCGATGGCAAAGTTGTCGCAGGGGCTCTCGTTGGCATACATGGACTCTTTGAGTTTAAAGGGATTGTCGCCGGTTGGCGCAGTCGTGCGCGGGGTTAATGCGCATGTTTTTCTTTTTTCTGTTTGTTTTGTTCGGGGGAAGTTCGGGGTTTGATTGTTGCATTAATGGGGAATGTGGTCTGTATAATTTTGTTTTTGACACTCATTTTTTTTATATTTTATTATATCAATATGTCAAATGTTAATGTGAATGGGTTATCTCTCTCCACATGGAATGTAAATGGGTTGGGGCACCCCATAAAAAGAAGGAAGGTTATTTCTGTTCTTAAGCACAAGAAATATGATATAGTGTTTCTTCAAGAAACGTATCTTTCCCCGCAAGAAGCTGAAAAATTTGGGAAGATATGGGGTGGGCATGTTTTCTTTAGTGCTGGCTCAAGTAAGAGCAGGGGAGTCATTATATTGATTAATAAACATCTACAATTCAAATGTCTCAAACAGATTAAAGATAAATTAGGAAGAGTCATTGTTGTGTTAGGAGAAATTAAGGGGCAAAGGTTGATTTTGGCTAATATTTACGCACCTTACGTTGAAGATCAGGGCTTTTTTATAGATCTTGAAGGGATGTTGCAAGCTGCTGGCATCTCTCATGATATAATATTGAGGAGACTTTAATCTTTTGATGGACTCCTTGATCACAGTGAACCAAAAGTGTGTAAACCCCCTAGAGCTACATTGACACTTCATAAGATTTACTCTAGAACAGATTTTTTTTTATATCGAAGTCCCTCATTTCATCTGTTGTTGATTGCTCAATTGGAAATATCTTAGTCTCAGATCACGCCCTGGTGAGTTTAGAGATATTGCCACATACAGAGAAAAGGAAATCATATAATTGCCACTTTAATCCATCCCTTTTGCAAAATCCTGATTTTCAACAAATGTTAAAGACTTAAATCAGTGTCTATATGGAGACCAACTGGTCCTCTGTATCCTCTGTGGGCGTGGCTTGGGAGGCACTTAAGGCGGTTCTTAGGGGTTGAATCATACAGTATGCCTCTTTTATCAAAAAATTCAAAGCACGAGAACTTGTGGAGTTAGAAGGAAATATTAAAAGTGCCGAGGCAGAGCTGAAGTGCCGTATATCATCTGATGGCCTCAGAGAATTGACCCAATTGAAATACAGGTATAATACTATTCTGTCGCAGAAAGTGGAGTTTTGGTTGTTCAGGGCAAGACAGTCATAATTTGAGTCAGGGGACAAAGCAGGGAAGCTTTTGGCTAGATATATAAAGCAGAGAGAGTCTTTTTCTACTATTCCCTCAGTGAAATCTGCTGGTGGTGAAATTTTTACCTCAGCCATTGATATTAATAATGCTTTTAAAGAATTCTATCTTGATCTCTATAGTTCCACGTCTTCATCTACTGATGAGGATATTAGGAAATTTGTGGAACCATTAGAACTCCCTAAACTGACGAATGAGCAAAAAAAAACTCTCTTGATTCTGAGATAACCCTGGAGGAACTTGACGAGGTAATCAAGTCCCTACCTACTGGTAAGGCTCCGGGGCCAGATGGTTTTGCTGCTGAATTTTTTAGATCTTATGCTACAGAACTGGTTCCACTCTTGTTAGAAGTTTATACTGAATCATTAAAGAATGGAAAGCTTCCACCAACCATGACACAAGCCCGGATCAGTCTGATTCTTAAAAAGGACAAAGATCCAAGTGAGTGTAAAAGTTACCGTCCAATTTCCCTGATCCAGCTAGATGTAAAAATTCTGGCTAAAATTTGGCTTACCGATTAAGTAAAGTTATGACATCTCTTATACATATAGATCAGGTGGGATTTATTCGGGGCCGCGGCTCTTCTGATAACATCAGGCATCTCATCAATATCATGTGGTCAGTGGCGAATGATCAGACTCCGGTCGCTTCCATCTCACTTGACGCCGAAAAGGCGTTTGATATGGTAGAATGGGATTGTCTTTTTAAGATTTTGGAAATGTATGGGTTCGGGAGTACATTTATTGGTTGGATCAAGTTACTTTATAGACACCCTGTAGCAGCGGTACAAACAAATGGATTGATTTCAGATTATTTTACTCTGGATAGGGGCACCCGTCAGGGTTGCCCTCTTTCCCCATTATTGTTCTATCTTGCCCTGGAACCATTAGCAGCCGTGATAAGAAAAGATGATGATTTTCCAGGGGTGATGGTGGGAGGTGTGGCGCATAAGCTTCTGCTTTATGCAGATGATATTTTATTATTCGTCTCCGACCTCACTAGATCTATGCCTTGCCTCCACAGAATTATTAATTCCTTTTCCAAGTTCTCAGGATACAAAGTCAATTGGTCTAAATCCAAAGCTTTGGCTTTGACAGCATACTGTCCAGTAACGGCCTTCCAGCCAGGCGCCTTTCAGTGACCCAAACAGGGCATTAAGTATTTGGACATTTTATTCCAAACAAATTTGTCTGATTTAGTCAGAGTTAATTTTGACCCTTTAATAAAATGGTTTTCGAGCGATGTAGACAGGTGGGCTTCATTCAGAGGTGTAAAGAGTACCTGAAAACCATACTTGAGTAAAAGTACAGATACCTTACTGTAAAAATGACTCCATTACAAGTTACAAGTCACCAATTCCAATACGACTTGAGTAAAAGTCTTAAAGTATCCGATTTTAAAAGTACTTAAGTATTTTACTCATACTGAATGTAGGCTCAAAGATGCACTAGTCCTCAACACCAAGAAATATGTCAGTGAAAAACAAGAAACAGTTTATTTATGAGGTTTTATTTCCTAATGTATGAAAATGAAATTGAACACCTCAATATTTCAACATGGCAGAACAAAACACAGATCAAACAAGTCAGTCTCAGTCAAACTCAAGTGTTCAAAAAAGGCATAAGTAAAACAATTTTTTCAAAAAGGTCTTTTCAGTATACAATGGACAAATCAAATAAAAAAGTAAAATCAAATATTCACAGCTGACTTTGATTTGATGTACCTCTCAGTCTCAGAGGGGGGCAATATTTTTATTCAACTTCAACAAAAGCTGGTTCTCAAAGATCTTGGAACTTATTCTAGCTCTTTTTGGACTGAAAATGAGGCCAGCACTGCTAAAAAGTCGCTCGCAAGCAGCAGATGCAGGTAGGGGAGTGTTGAGCCTTAATGACAACTTTAATAGAGGTAGGAAGGTTTTCAGGACACCCATGTCATCACCAGCACACGTCAGATAGCCATCAAGCACTGCTGGGCCTTGTTGTGCCTGGGATGACTCAATGGCTTGAAGAAATCCTCTTCCTCTGATGAAGTGGAATCACTTGTAAGCTGACAGTTCTCCTCCATATTTCCCTTTATGTAGTCAAGGCCTACAATACAATACACATTTGGAAATGTTTCTGCAACAATTTAAAAATTAATTCAAAAGCATTTTTAGTGCTTTTAAAATTATTAAGCTTATATGCACTTATTCAGTTTAAATATATTATCTCAGCATTCCACGGTTCCAAAAATTTCACACATTACTGATAAAAGTATATAGAATATTGCCAAATGTCCCCAAATTATATACAATACTAGAACACCCATTATTCCATCTAAATGGGTAAGTTAGTTCTAAAATCAGTTTGCGATTAATAAAAATAAATAAATAAATACAAATATCTGTTCTAATTAGCATGTCACTGCTCTTCATTAGTTTTATATGCCTGTGTCAACAAACCGAGTTTGAGGATGGCAGCATCAGTTGTCCAATAAGTTTTAAATTTTGGAAGCAGGACTGCAGCCGCAATCAGCTCAGGATCATTGAGCATGTCACCGAAGCCTGCAAGGATTGCATCTACCAGGCTCTTGCAGAGTTTCATGGATATCTTGGCTCGTTTTAGTTTGGAAACCATGACATTGAGTGTTGGTACAAGCCAGCCCATGTGCACATTGGTTTCTCCCTGCAAGATATTAATCGCTTTGGCAACAGGGGCCATAGCTGTGACATATTCCCCAAGAAAGGCCTTTTCTGCAGGAGTGAACCTATAAAAGAAAAACCTTGTTTAAGACTATTTAAAGTGGCTGATTACTGCAAAATATAGATTCTACTCAATCAGGATAGAAATGTTTCATCATAGGATAATAGAACAATTTGCATTGATTTGTAATGATTTGCTGCTACCCCTCCTATTTCCCATTTTTGAATGAATAGTAAAAAATGTATTTCATCTGACAATTCAGGATGCCTTGATGGCATACAAATATTCACTTTTGCTGGTGGAAAAAGGCATAAAGTCTCTGAAAGAAACTTTAAAAGAAAATGCATAGCATCATTACATTATAACATTACTCACATAGGGATTTTGAATTCCGCACAGAGATTCCGGAAAGCACTATCTCCTTTTTCCTTCATGATCTTCAGGATCCTCTCCACTGAAAGAAACAAAGAGTTCCATCGTGTGGCATTTGGACAAATTAACTGCATACTACATTCCTCTTCCATCATCTCTGCAGCTTTGTTGGACCAGCCACTCTTGTTCCACAAGGCCCAACATTTGGAGAAGGATGATCTTGATAACCTTTTGTATGTTTCATCCGATTGAGCAGTGTCAACATCTACGGTGGAAACCAGATTCAGAAGATGGCAAACACAATGTTGATTCTTGGGCAAATGAAATTCAAGATCATCCTTGGCTAGAATTTCAGCAACCTCAACATATTCAATCTCCTCACATTTCTCCTCATCTTGAGTGTCAGATTCATCCTCATCTTCTGATGGGCTTGCTGATGCACTTTCTGTGTTGTTGCCATGTATGTTCTCACCTCAATAGACACGAAAGGCTTTCAAAAAATTTTATCCATTGTCTGTTGTTATACAGACAACTTTTTCATGGCTCTCAAATTCAGTGTGTATGTCATGAATCGCAGCTGCATGTACGTCAGACGTGTGTGACCCCTTTAATTGTCGACAGGCAAGTGCTGCAGAGCATTGTTGTAGATTGTCTGGGTCAATTCAGTGCGCTGTCATACCTATAAAGCTGCACCGCCTTGAACTCCAGCAATCAGATGTATTCCACCCCACTCATGGCTTCTGTTACACTTTTCTTCATTCCTCCTGCAGCTTCCTCTATCTTGGCACAAATGGTTGATCTTGATCGTACAGTAGAGTTAGGCTGCAAGTCATGAATCAGGCCCTTAAATTCATCTTTTTCAACCACGCTAAAATGTTGGAGACTGTATACAATGATCGCAGTACAGCTTTATCAACAGTTGCTTGAGAAATGATCTTGGTTTCTCCAATTTTTAGTTGTTTCATTAGGGGCTCCATATTTCTGCTCACATTCTTCCTCTTCTGAGCGATCGAGGTCAGTTCTGAGTAGTTTTTCAAGTGATTAGGATGTTTTCTCTGTAAAAAATGAAACAAAGAGGAGCAGTGTTATTTTTCAACTTAGTTAAATACATCTAAATTCAATGATAAATACATCACAAACTCACAGCTAAATACACCTGATGCAAAATGTATAATCTGTTAGCAGACTTCCCATATTCAACAATCAAATGGATTAGATCATTAGATTTCAGTGATACATTTATTCACATTGCACTAAAAATTTTAAACTAAAATACAGTCATGTTGTAGTGGTTTTTGCCATATCTGTAACTGTATTAACTTTTGGTATTACTAACAAACAGCAAAGTTATGTTAACAAACATTATGCTTACAATACCGTTGTAAAGTCAGACATGGTCTGTATAGATTCATTTTGCTAAATTCACATTAAATTACCATTAAATAGACTCTTACCTCAATGTGTTTCCTCAAATTTGACGATGAATTCTTAAAAGCACTTATTTTCGTGGTTCGTGGCAAACAAAGTAGACACTGCATCCTGTAAGAGTCATTCTGTACACCGGCAAATGAAAACATTTCTTTCAAATAAGGCCATGGATGGTCGTCAGTGCTGGCACTGCATGATGTGCTGGCTTCGGCTTCATCAGTGGCTGCAGCCATGTCGCTAATTTATGTGAAACACCTGGCATTTGGCAAGCTGCTAATTCACGTTCACATGGAGTAGACTCATTTAGCGCATATAGGCAAATAGCATCCAGTACCTTCAATACCCTGCAAATGGCGATATCGCCTCTTCCGCCCAAGAAATAAGCCACTGCAGATAAAGTTGCCGACTTGTCATGCACAATCACAATGTAACGAGTAACGGTAAGTGTCAGTTCAAATGTAGTGGAGTAAAGAGTATATATATTCAATCAAAAATGTAGTCGAGTAGAGAGTAAAAGTTGCTTATATTTTTGATAGTACATAGTAGCCAAAAAAATACTTAAGTACAGTAACGAAGTACATTTACTCAAATACTTTACACCACTGGCTTCATTACATTTATCGATGATTGGGAAGGTTAATGTTATAAAAATGAACCGTATTCCAAAATTTAACTACTTGCTACAGTCTCTCCCTGTAGATGTCCCCCTCTCTTATTTCAAGCAATTTGATAGCATAGCGAAGTCTTTCATTTGGAGTGGTAAGCGCCCCAGGCTACATTTCAATAAATTACATAGGCCGATTGACAAAGGTGGGCTAGGCCTACCCAAGATTTTGTTTTATTATTATGCATTCGGTCTCAGACATTTGGCTCATTGGTCGCTTCCACCTGAAAGAGCCCCTCCCTGGTTCTGATTGAACAAGAACTCCGTGCCCCTATTTTGCCATTACACAGCCTTTCCATCAAACTAAATAGGGAAGTTAAATCACACCCCATTATTTCACATTTACACTCAGTATGGACAAAAGTGTCCAGAGTGTTTAATTCAGATATTTATCTAAATGTTGCCTCAAGCCTATGGCTAAACCCCAAACTATGCATTAATAAGTCCCCTTTTTGTTGGTCAGAGTGGATTGCGAGGGGGGTTAATTCACTCGGTGATCTTTATGAGAGCGGTGTGATGAGATCCTTTGAAAATCTGGTTCAATATTTTGGGATCCCCAGATCTCAGTTTTTTAGGTATCTTCAGTTACGCCATTTGCTCAGTACTATTTTTGGGAGTAGCATACTCCCCCCTAAAGCAGCAGATACTCTAGGAGTGGTGATTTCTGCTTTTGGAAAGGGCCATGAGGCATCAGTGTATTACTCCTTATTAATTCAGAGTCTGGGGGATGGAGTCTCAAACACTCTCAAGAGATTATGGGAGAAAGATTTAAACCTGGAATTGGAGGAGAGAGAATGGGCTAGGATTTTAAAAAACATAAAAACTGCATCAAGAGATGCAAGAGTGCGCCTTATACAATTCAAGATTTTACATCGGTTCTATTGGACCCCTTCTAAATTGTATAGGCTTGGTCTTAAAGACACACCCACCTGCTGGCGATGCCAATCAGAGGAAGGAGACATGGCCTATGTTTTTTGGTGGTGCGCTGAGATTCAGGAATTTTGGTTGAAGGTACAGAGTGTTCTGTGTGATGTGTTGGGCATTCGGATTTCGTTTTGCCCTAGACTCTGTATTTTGGGTGATGGGGTAGGTGATAAATACATAAACAATTGGATCCTCACTAGTGTGATGATAGGCAGGCAGATTGTTTTAAGGGGTTGGAAGTCGGTGGGAGCACCCTCAATTCGGGAGTGGTGCGAAGAGATGGGAAGGGTGGCAGCCTTCGTGTGTGTGTGTGTGTGTGTGTGTGTGTGTGTGTGTGTGTGTGTGTGTGTGTGTGTGTGTATATATATATATATATATATATATATATATATATATATATATATATATATTATTCTATTCTCTGTAAATGTGTGTACTTATGTAAGACCACTGGGATGTTCGTTTGGGGTGGGGTTCTTGATCGGGGAGGGGAAGTAGTGGGTGTTAATGTTGAATCACTGTATATGTGTTTTGTTTTTCTTTGTTTTGAAAATTAATAAAAATGTTAATCACAAAAAAAAAAAAACAGTCTTGTAGTGTTGAGTCTGATTGGTCCGACCAGCACTGGATCGTTCTGAGGGTGGGTGCTTCCTGTTTCAGTTTCTGCCTGTAAGTGGGCAGAAGCAGAATGGAAGAATGGTCCGATTTTCCAAATGGTGGGCGGGGGATGGATCTGTAGCCATCCTGGAAGGGAGAGTAGCAATGGTCCAAAACCCGGTCCCCTCGTGTGTTGAAACTGATATGTTGGTGGTATTTTGGTGCGATTGATTTGAGATTGGCTTTGTTAAAGTTCCCGGTCACAATGAACGCGGCCTCAAGATGCGCGGTTTCCTGCTTGCTTATACTCCCAAGCAAGTGTCCGGTCTGTGGCGGTTTGTGGCGGGATGTGCACAGCTGTGATAATGACCGCTGTGAATTCCCTTGGTAGCCAGAATGGTCGAAACAGAAGCATGAGAAATTCCAGATCAGGAGAGCAGAAAGACTTGATAGAATGGACGTTCCTCTGATCACACCAGGATTTGTTGATCATAAAACATACACCACCACCTCTGCTTTTACCTGAGAGGTCTTTCGCTCTGTCCACTTGGTGCACGGAAAACCCAGCGGGTTCGATGGCTGAGTCTGGAATCTCCGCAGACATCCAAGTTTCTGTTATGCAGATAATGCAGCAGTCCCTCGTCTCATGTTGGAAAGAGATCCGCGCTGTCAGCTCGCAGAGCTTGTTGTCCAGAGACTGAACATTTGCCAGTAGAATACTGGGTAGCGGGGTCGATTTGCATGATGTCTTACTCCGATGAGAACGCCGGCTCTATTTCCCCTTTTCATTCTGCGTTTTCGCGGCCGGGCGGAAAGGGCTCCGCTGGCATGTTTGTAAACAGCGGATCGGCATTGAGAAATTTGAAGTCCGGTTTATGGTGTGTAATTGCAGAACCAATGTCCAAAAGTGTTTGTCTGTCGTAGACAATAAGGCAGACAACATCCAAGACAAAAAACATAAGAATTGTAAACAAAAAAAAAAAAAAAAAAAAACAGAGCTCGCAAGGCAGCAGCCATACTCGGTGCGTATCAAGCCAATTACATAATTAATCAGTTCTGAAATAATCAATACAAAACATATAATGCTAAAAGATTAATCTTAAGAGTAACAAATGCATACCTCACTTCAACAAAGTACGTAGTTTGAAATTCCAGTGAACAATGTGCTAAATTTCCTTAAATACCCAGACCACAACTAAATGGAATGACAATAAGAATTTGGGGTTGAATAGGTTTGGAAGTCCTGGGGTCACAACTTATCTGCATACAGGAGGTAGGCACACCCCCAGAATTGGTCAGAATTCCTCTAAATTCTCAAACCTGTGTTATCATGTATTTTACAGTCGAGGTAATGAGACCTTCATACCAGTGACACTGTGGCCTTTTTGAATGACATGAAACATGAATAGCCAGACATATAATTAGACATTTGTTACCTAAAAGATTTAAGTGTGCTTTAAGGTGATTTTGAGCTGAGAGGGACAGAAGTAAGACAAAACAGATGTAGAAATACAACGAGGCAATTCTTGCTCAGTTGGGTGTGAGATGGTATCTTTGCGAGAAGGTTTCTATGCTGATTTTCTCAGAGATCATACATTTGCTCTTTGCCTCCATGGGGAGTTTTGTCCTTTGAATGCAAGCACATTGGCACCCTGCCTTACACATGGTTACCACATAGATGTGCAGTTTAATTTATTAAATGTCTATATAACATCAATGTAGGCTCACAATGCATATTTAAAACATATCCATGTACTGTATATGTATAGGGCATGCACCTGCACACAAACAGAGCAGAAACACACACACCCCTCTCACAGCATGCATCACTGCTCTATGTTCCTCAGAGACACATGTGATGAGTATTCTGTGTATCAGCACCTCGGCCTCCTCTTTGGGCTTTCAAGCTGTGCCACACACACACACACACTTTAAATAGCTTGTTTCAGTTCCACAACGGTGCTGAGAAGTGCAAGAGCAGCAGTTTAGGCGGGATGGGGGGCGGGGAGCTAAAGATGACATTACTCTAAAAGAGGTAAAGTTATGCAAGTAAGTGGCTCAAAACTGCTCCTTCCTTCCAGGAAGAACTTATTTGTACAATGTGGTATAATGTAAGGGGGGAACGTGCTGAAAGTGAACTCCGCTGTCCTAGAAACACAAAAAGCACTCAACGCTCTGACATACAAACTGTGAGGTGGAAGCACACCGCTAGTTTTCTGTGAATTAATTGAAACAACAGAGCAGTTATCAGTGTATGAATGTGTTAATACAGTAAAAACACATTTAAAGATTTCATGGCTCTCACAGATAAAGATGCTTAAAATGAATAAAAATTAATAGATTATAACAATCAGGAACAATGTTTTTACATTTTTGGAAGATGATTTGAGTGGTGTTTGCCTGTGTAAAACTCACCGCCATAATGGCATGGTGTTGAGGGTGGTTGCCAGGGTGTTGCTATGGTGGTTGCTAGGGTGTTCTGTCTAAAATAAAGTCTGTCATCTAAAACAAAGCCCCACTTTTTGTCACATGTTTCTTTGTGAATATTTCATACTTTGCCCTTAATGTAATTTTAAGAAGTGAAAGTCATATTACCAGACACCATTAAATTAAACACTAAATCCATAAATTTTTTCATTCATGTAATCTGTCCATTTATATATTCACTTGCTGCACACAAATACTAGTGATGTCAGAATGTATTTGGGTAATTGCCTTTCGATCTTAAATCGTGAATATCCATCAGAACAATATATTATTTTAAAAATGTTTAAACTATAATAAACAATAAGCAAAAAGTAAAATAAACATAAACCATTACAATATTTATAATAAAATGTTTATTAAACTCTACACAGTCTAAATATGTTGTAAAAATGATTTCCTTCTTTTTTCTTCAAAAGTTAGTGCGCTTACCAAGGAGACAACAGTGTCTGTGAAGAAAATGTTTGAGATGAAATGTGTGATGCGTGAAGAAAATAAAGCATGGTAACTTGGGAGCTCAATATTTCATTGCACAGAATAATTTACAATCAAGCAAAAAGTGTGAAAATATTATATTATTCCATTTAAAATATGTTAAATGTTAGCAATGAAATTAGCCTTAGCAAGACAAAGGAATCTGACTTGCCTCTGACTCCAGAAATGTTAAAAATGTCACTTCTACCAAAAAATAAATAAATGAATGAATGATTTGAAATTAGGTGAATATGACAAAATTCTGCTAAAATGTCAGATTCTCATGTGAAAAATGTATTGTTAGTAGAAAAATAAAAAATATACTAGTGAGAGTGTTTTTTTTATTTTTTTTTTTTTTTTAAGACTTCAGAAGTTCAAAAGTCCACAGGAAGAAATGACAGAAACCTCCAATTACTGTCTTTGGTCTTCCACTTTACTGTCTCTCTTTTGTTTTATCAGGTCAACAAACATACCAGAAGAGGCCCTGCATGAAGACAAGCTTTTATTCATGAATGTGTCAAGCGAGTTATTGTTCTGCTTTACTTCTATCATTCAGTTCCCTCATTTAACACAAGTGTGATTGAGAACATGTAATTGACTGATATAAAAAAAGAGAATATACAGCATTTAAAACCATGTCTGGAGGGACAGTGTGTGTGTGTGTGTGTGTGTGTGTGTGTGTGTGTGTGTGTGTGTGTGTGTGTGTGTGTGTGTGTGTGTGTGTGTGTGTAGAGAGAGAGAGAGAGAGAGAGAGAGAGAGAGAGAGAGAGAGAGAGAGAGAGAGAGTTTCCCCCCATGATAATATCAAGGTCAGTATTCAGTCAAAGCGATACTTCAGTCAGCCTATGTTGGTACTTTCTGTCTGAGTCACAGCCTATGCTAAAAAGAAAAACAATACTGACACACACACACACACAGGTCACAGCTACGGTAGTTACAACAAACAACACAAAATGAAAGGAGAATAATGATCAATTTCATTTCACACACTGTAGCTAAATATGGTTGTCAGTTCACCTTTGAGTGCTTAATACCTTTCTGTGCACACACAGTTTGGTAATTTGCAGGAGTGACAAGCATTCTACAACTGAATTCACACCTAAAAAATTCAGGTAGTGAAAACCGCATTTTCATAAATCCTACATAGTGTGTTTACCAAAAATTGCCAGATGATAATATGTATCTGGTCAGGGCCATTTCTAGTCAAAGACAGTCTAGAGCTAGGCGGTCGCCTAGGGTACCACCAGCTGGGGACCAGTAAGGAGGCCGCCACAATAAGGACGCTAAAGGATTTTAATACGTGAGACATAGGCAAAGAACCATCCGCCATGTAGCAGTAGTGCGTTAAAGATTTAGCCATGGATTATCCTGCTTAAACCATGGTCACTTGCAGAATTTAAAAGTTGTCATTGTTTTTTGCAACGCAAAATTAGATTGGAAGAATAAAAATAATGGTTAATTTAACTTTCGGTAGTTATTTTATCGACGGGTCATTAGATCTAGGGTTCTGCCTGTTCTAAATCAGACACAGAGATAAAGCAGTGCAATTAAATTAGATTTATTTGAATTAAAATCAGAGTTTAAATTGGGGCAGAATGGCACTCCGGGCACCTCCGATTCACAAAACAAAACAGAAATATGGGCACTATGTTAGTCACTTCATTCTTTAGATGAAAGTACTCTGACGTCACACCGCAGGCAGCGCTGCAGTTTTAATAATCTCTCTATGTATTATATAATTTAATCATGTTTGTTTGATACCCATTTATAAAAACTTTTATTAACATTGTTGTTTACAGTCAAGAAATATGTGTAGGTAAGTTTTATCTTGGTTCATTGGATATGTCGGACACATCCACACGCGTTTAACACACTTCTAAAGCCTGATGAATGTGTCATATAAAAACCTTACATCCATGCAATATGCAATATGCGTCTTTACTGCTTAAAATATTGCTATACATACAGTGAATAATATTTTACTTCAATATCATCATACATTTAATATTCATACTTAATAACAACCAGTTTCAATTTAACAAGAATCTTAAAGCAAACATAAAACATAATTTGAGAAGAATTCAATTTGCGTTTCCGCAGCCGGGCTGCCCAGACGAAGCGCTCCGCTGGCGTGTTTGTAAACAGCGGGTCGGCACTGAGGAAGTTTAATGCCATTTAATTTCTCATGCTTCTGAACATCCAAGACAAAAAAAAAAAAACATAAGAATTGTGAACAAAACAAACAAAAAACTACAATGTTGCGTCGGAGCTCGCAATGTAGCAGCCATACTCGGCGCCATCTTATGTACTTATGCCTGAAGTAGTGATATGATAATATGTATTATGATTCTATTTCTGCCTAAAGTACAGTTAGTGTTACTATAGTAAATTCAAGGGTGTTGATGTAAAATTCTGTGCCAAATTAAAATGGTTTCCACTTCTCGCGCCTCGCGCCCACTGCTTCTCGTAAAGCTGTGTTTAAGAGCTCGAGCTTTAAGAGCTTTGTGCTCGCGCTGCTCTGTGCATTGAGCTGTATCCATCTACAGAGCCATACAGGTGAATTAGCCGAGGCTGTGCCTCTGCCTGTCTATTTGACACTGCTAAACCAGATAATTCCGATGTGCTGTTAGACTTCAAAATCATATGAACCATGGTACAAATGGCCTCATATCTGTAACAGCGATTGCACATTGGGAAAAACACACAACTATTTACGATTGGAGTTTGTGTGATTCCTTCGTGAAAAGTTCAAATCATCCAACTGCTGGGTGAATGAGTGTTAATAGAGCAGACGCAATAACAATGACGGTGTTCCATGAAATATCATAAATTATGTAAAATCTTGAGATTGTCCTGATCCACCAATCCCCCACCTTAAAAATCCCAAAGCAGCGCAGCAATATGAGATGATGTTTCTCATATTACAATATAAATGGAAGTATTTGTATTAGCCCTTCCAAAATGTTGGCTATAAATGCAGTAAGATTGAAACACATCACAGATCAAAGCAATAGTCAGCGATCTATCTGAATCATCATGGTAAAAGAACCAGTGGCGGAGGTTTGTGATTCTCTCAGTGATATCAATATGGTTTCTTTCTCTGGGTCGGAATGAGTTGATGAACACTGATTCCTTTTCCATTTTTCCTGTAGCAATTCACAATTGATTTAAAGGTGGCACTGCATGACTTGATGTTGTGTTTTGTGATTTGAAAGTTAATCCCGACTCTGAGACTCATCAGACTACACTATACAGTATATGCTACACTATATTCGCGTCTGGAGGTATTTTGAACAGAAACATAAAACTCTCCAATTGTCGTATTACACAAGACAACAGAGTAGGCGCATTTATATAAAATGGTCATTACATCTGACTGGAACTATCAATATATTAAACTGTTTTAACATGCGCATTCCAGCCATTCGGTACTGAGTGTTCTGATAGACCATGGTAACAATACTTATATTCAATATTGTTAAAACAAAAGTTTTATATTTTTCCATAATTTTTAATTTGATTACGCCATTCACAATGCTTCATGGGATGGTAGTTCATTCCCTCAACCAATACATTAAGTACACATACTGGTACCTTTGTCTTTTTATCCAATTTTCAAATACTTTTTTGCTTCAAAGTTTTTAATGTTGTGATTAAGCTTCTTGGTTTGGTTCATGACTCAGAACTCTTTCATGAAGGATTTTTATTAAATGCAAAATAAATTAAAAAATGTGTGAGGAAAAATACATTTGGAACAAAAACGGCTGAAAAAGTGTAATGTACACACACTGGGCACTGTTGTGCTAAATTCCATACACACACACAGAATGGTAAATTAAGAAATTTACTCCTGCATTTAAATAAGGTTGTCACTCCTGAAACTTTGCAGTGTGAATTACTCTTATTCAGCACCTGAACTGTCTTATATCTAATTCACCTATAAATAAAAAGTAAATTATTTGCTTTTATTATTTAGATTAGTGCTGTCAGTCGAGTGCAGTCCAGTAAAATATTTAATCGCGATTAATAGCATGCTTTTCATTGTTAATCACAGATTACGAAAGTGATAAAATGTGACTCTCTATATACTTATTTTCCTGTCAAAATGCATTTAGTTCCTTCTTAGAAAAGAAAAGAAAATACATTATGTTTTGGCAACATTTTCCAAACAAAGCATTCCACAGGAAAAAGATAGATATGCACTGAAATAGCACCAATTCAAGTAACATTAAACGTTTCCCAAAGTCCAAGTGGGAGGTTGGCTAATTGAAATATCTAGTTCCCATAGATTGCGTTTTCTTTGCAGTGGGCATTAGATCACTTAAACCTTCACCCTCCACAATATTATTAGTGGCTACCCACTTTGCAACAGCAATCATGAAGCTGCATTTACATGATTTACCGCTTTGAACTCCACATGAAAAGTGATTGCAGAGAACATCTTGTTTTGCTTTTAGCGCTGGCACTGTCCATAATGACACTTCATTTGGAACGCGACTCCAGGCAAATGCTGATGCTTCACTCCAGTGGGTGGTGTGACTGCGGCTTATCACAAATCCTATTTTGGTTTCGGGTAGAACCAGGACTTTTCCCAGTAGGCCGGCCACGAAACAGGGGCCGAACGATAAGCTGAAACGGGCCATGTTAAAGAGTTAAATTAAATACATATGAAGAAAGAACAACAAACATTTCTGTAAAACACTCAGGTTGAGTTGAGATATGTTTAAAGCACTATCAAACACTTACTTTTGAGTGCATTTGTGGGTGCGGGTGTGTGTGCATATTTACTACAGAGATGACTCACTGAGCACTTTGCAGAAATTTGACAGTTTCAGTGAGGAAACCAGCCACACACACACATGTGCAACCCAAAGTACATTTTACATTGATTAATTAGTTAATCAAATGAATGAATGTCAACTTTTTGACTGACCTTTCTTTAAGGTTATGCATATTTATCAGATAAAATCATACAAACAGAAACCAGAAGAATTACAATAGACCACAGAATGAGTTTACTATGACAAAATGATGCCAAACGTACTCAGTGTGACATCAAAGACAGATAGATTTTTATGTTTATGCTTTTTTCTTTTTTTTATGCATTCCTTTAGAATACACAGCTACTTTTGAATTGTCATGAAAGGATACATGTGCTTTTGGCTGATGAATAGTGTAGCTACTGCATCCACCAACAGGCCAAACCTTTTAGTTCATTCATCATTCCTCCACACTACCAGAGGGCTCTTTCACCACAACTGTTTTACATTTGTTTTATATTTCTCTCAGAAATATCACCTGTTAATGTCCTGCATTGTAGTATAAACACATAGGGTGCTTTTCTATCCCTGACCTAGAAACCGTTCCTAATGGAGAAGTCTGCCATCATGGAGATTCTCTAAATGCACTGGAAACTTATATTTATGCTTTTATCCAAAGCGACGTACAGTGCCCTTGTTACAGGGACAATCCCCCTGGAGCAACCTGGAGTTGTGTGGTGGTGGTAGCTGTGGGAATTAAACCAACAACTTTTTGCTTACCAATTCAGTGCTTTAGTCCACTACGCCACCACCACTCTAGAGAAAGAAGGAGGAATCCTGATGATGATTATGCGAGGATGCACAGGTGGATCCTATGCAGAAATCTTTCCGTTGAAGCACCTGACTAGGTATGGGAATCATAAGGATTTTAAAGATTAGGGTTCTGATTCATATTCCTCTTAACAATTCCAGTAGTTCTTTAAGTACTTTTTTTTTTTTTTTTTTTTTTTTTTTTTAAATAATTATTTAGAAATAAGAAATGCCGTTCTTATTGTATTTACTGCTCTCTGGAATCTGTTGCCAAATGATAAGGTTATTTCAGATTTTTACAGAGCAGATATAACAAATCAGAAATAAATTTAGTACACTTCTTGTAAAAGGTGTGCTTGCAGACTTTCTTGCGACATTAATACAAGCCAGTAATTGATCCTATATTTTAAATAATAATCTAAACAAACGAAGAAATGTGATGGCATATTTCATTTATTCTTTTATAAAATTCCACTTATTACAACAACATTTTAAAAAAAAAATCTTTAATTACATATTGTCAGATGAAGAACCTGTGAGTAACTAGGGTTGCCACTCGTCCCGTATTTAAAGATAAAATGATGCGGGACGTGATTTGTTAAACTGGTCAGATGGCGTCACGGTGAAATCGTTCCAGATCGCCAATTAAACTGATATAAGTTGGAAAATGTGCCTACGTAAGGGACCGTCTGAAAACTCCAAACATTGTGCTAAAATGTGCTAATAATGTGGCGGGCGTGATAAGGGACCGTCTGGAAAGTCCACAAATGGTGACAAAATGTGTTTTTTTCTATATAAATGTTCAATAACGTGTGAATACACGACAAGTACAGGTGAAGGAAAAAACAAATAAAATAAATAAAAATGATTAAATAATTAAAAAATATGTATAAAGCGTCCAAAATGTACACATAAAGATGATAAAAAAACACAAATAATCGAAGAAATTAAAATAAATATACATATTTATTTCTTCCCAATTTGGAATGCCCAGTTCCCACTTTGAGCATAGATAGAATGAGGCCTGCATCCAAACGCGTCTGTAAGAAGTGAAGCACCATATTCACAGGACAATGCACTGTATCCTCGTTCTGCGAGAAACTCCAGTCTGCAAAATCACACCATTTCAAAGCATAAAGGCACCTCGGAGCCCTAGCATGTAAAATGGTGTCGATTTGATTCCGGATGGTGGAGGATGAATCTCAGCTGCCTTCACGTCTGAGACCTTCAAGCTGCGCATCTTATCACATGGCTTTTTGAGCGCATTTCTGCGGAGACATAGCGTGTGTGGAGACTTCACGCCCTCCTCCATGGCATCCATGCACAACTCACCATGCGCCCCACCCCAACCACATTATGGTGACCAGGAGGAGGTTACCCCATGTGACTCTACCCTCCCTTGCAACGGGGCCAATATGGTTGCTTAGGAGACCTCATTCAGCATGCCCTGGGATTCGAGCTCGTGAACTCCAGGTGTGGTAGTCACCTTTACTCGCTGCCCCCAAAATAAATATATTTTTAACATATAAATGATGTATCTTTTTTAAAAGTCATGAGTTAGGAAAGTTCTCATTTTAGCATATAAGAAAGGATATAAAATTTTTATTAATAACTCATATTAACTCAATGCATTTATTGCTAAAACTGTGGAGGAAAAAATTTAAATAAATATATTTTTAATATATAAATTATGTATTTTTTTTATTTTTTTTATGTCATGGGTCAAGAAAGTTCTAATTTTAGCATATAAGAAAGGATATACAATTTTTATTAATAACGCATATTAACTCATTGTTAACTCATAAGTGCATTTAAGTGTCCCTTATTTTAAAACTTCAAAAGTGGCAACCATATAATTTACATTCATGCATTTGGCAGACGCTTTTAACCAAAGCGACTTACAGTGCACTTATCCCCCGGAGCAACCTGGAGTTAAGTGTCTTACTCAAGGACACAATGGTGATGGCTGTGGGGATCGAACCAGCAACCTTTTAGATTACCAGTTATGTGCTTCAGCCCACTATGCCACCACCACTCATCAATAACATTTCCTGAATGCAGAAGTGTTCCATGATTCATTTGTTTTTAGTTTCCGATCTCCAGTGTTTTCATACTGGAAACATATATCATATATCGCATATATCGCATCTGCATATATTCTTAGTGGGTAATGTGATGTTTAAAGTATTACATTTGTAAAAATTGTCAAAAAAAAACAAAAAAAAAAAAAAAAAAACATTTGGCTCTATAGTGCCGATAATTCAGAGTCGAGATAATCATTTTTTGACAGTGGCTCACCTGTGTGCAGATGTCATTAGACGATGGTCAGAGGTTAATCTTATTAACTGCTTTGATTTGTTATGACAGCCAACATCTCCACAAGTTGAGCCTGAAATTCATGTTACTCTTATTTACTTAACACTTTAGTAAACAAAGACATTTCGTTTTTTTACAAAAACTGTTTTAGATACGGAGAAGAGTTGATGGAATTAAGTTGCCAACATGCACTTGATAAGATGGCCCAAATGAGTTACAGCAGTTACTGAAGAGTCCAACAGCACCTGGGGAGTATAGAACAGCTTTATCAAAAAGTAATGCGTGTTGATTGCTCAAAATAACATTCAACTGAATTCTTCGCAAGGTTTTTCTGCCATCTAGTGGTTTATGACATAACTTTTGTTAGATTAAGGTGCGGTTATACAAGGTTTTGAGCAGTTTTTAATCCATTTTGCAGAACATTTGTCTCACAAATGGTGACATTATCAGGCAAGGTGCGCAAGCACTTGAGGCAGATGGCATTGATGATGTGGCACTACACCACCAACACCCTCAGGGTGGAGAACAAAAAAGGGTAGCACCTTGCAGCAGCTTCTGCACCTTTAGTGAAAATTCTGCAGATTCCTAAAAGATAAAGTTAGTTCATATTTAGTTATTAGTTAATGTTAGTTAAATTTGAGTACAATTATTTCTTACGGAACGCCTTGAAGCTTCATATGTGATCTATGAATGGATTGCTAAAATTGCTTAAACTTGAAAAATCTCACACCATTGGAAAGACTTTGATTTTGCACTGCAAAAACAAACAAACAAACAAACAAACAAAAAAAAGGTATCTTTCCATAATATAATAGTAATACTTTGCCATTGCTACATCCATTTCAACCACTTGCATCTTTACATCCTATGCACTTTTATTTACCTATTCATTTATATTATTCTTTAACATATTAGTACAATTTTTATAGTTTTTGTTAGTTATTCTTGTTGACCATTTTGAAAGTAAAACTCATTTTACTACAACTTTGTCTTCCTTGTGTTGATAATTCAGTGAGAGCTCTAAAGTTTATGCTAAATCTCACAAATCCTTCAGATCATTCAGATTACCAACTCCCTCCAATTTACATATTTCTTATTTACTGAATGGTCTATTTGGATTATCTTTGATACTGTTAAGGTCAAATTCCTTAGCTGGTGGCCCTAAAATGGAGGGAGGGGCCATCTGATATTCATTCTCTCACATACATCCCACTTTAAGTGACATGTTATCAAAAATCACCAAAGACTTTGGTGTCTTGTGTGAGGCCCAGTTAATTTCAGCTGGTTCCAGCATGATTCTCACTACAGGGCTCTCATGTTATAATCACAAGTCTAGACTAGTTCTACTCGCTTAATCTCCGAAACCACTCCATTATTGGACACTTTCACACATGATCATAGTTGACTGTGAATAGTAAATTTCTACAATGGCATCAGTAACTGAAAACGGTTCAGTTACGACTATACCCTTGGTTCCCTGAAAGGAGGGAATGAGACGCTGCATCAGTTGCTGACACTATGGGATAACACCTCCCAGGAGTGGCCATCTCTAAATCCTTTTAAAATCTAAAGGCAGATTAAATGTTATGTTCAGGTGATGCTAACCCAAATATAAGCTGCCCAAAAGGACGTGGCTTGTTGTTAAGGCTACGATGTACACTTTGAGCATAGATAGAATGAGGCCTGCATCCTAACGCATCTGTAAGAAGTGAAGCACCGTATTCACGGTACAATGCACTGTGTCCTTGTTCTACGAGGAACTCCAGTCTGCAAAATCACACAATGTCAAAGCATAAAGGCACCTCGGAGCCCTAGCTTGTAAAATGCACTGGCTGCGACAATCCATCTACATCTGATGAGCCCCGTCCAGGGGCCTGACATGAAGTCTCCAAAGCTCCGGTCGAGTATGCCAAATTGTGCCTCACAAATGCGAGAGCAGATCTCTTCTATGCGGAATTCTCCATGGATCCAACAGCTGCAACAGCTTCAGGTACCAAGGGGGATTGGGCCATTCCGGCACAAATGGTATACCTATCCTCCTAAATTTTGCACAACACTTGATGCAACAGATGTACTGGAGGAAACGCATGCTTGCATTACGCTGGCACTTGTGAGCCAGGGAATCCACACCCAGCGGAATCTGAATCATGGAGTACCACAGAGGAGTGGTCTCCAGTGAGGCTAACAGGTCCATCTCTATTGTCACAAACATTTCCCAAATCCTCAGAACAGTCTGAGGGTGACCATTCCCCATGGCTAATGCCCTGATGTGACAGCTGATCCACTTTGCAATTCAGGTAACCGGGGACATGCATTGCACTTACCGACTTGAGATGACGGCGTGTCAAATCCAAAAACTGATCACGATCACACATCCCCCTAACAATTTATATTCACCACCACTACTGTGTAGTCTGTCTGAATGGCAAGTGACAGGGATCCCCAGCCCACGCTGGACGCATTTGTGGTAACTACTATGCGTCTGGTCACTTGGCCAAATTACTCCTTGCTTTGAATCCTGTCCTCGCATCTCTCTTGTGTAGTCCCTTGGGAGCTGCAGAAAGAGAGGAGTTGGGAGTGTTTTTGACTTTCAGAAAAAATGCATTTCAAGTTTTCATGCTTACAATGAACGCAGTTAATATGGAGTACTGTTTTACATAAAACAGTGCTCGTACCCATCAGACAGAGGGAAATATAGCTCACAAGGTGGAAAAATTTGCCATATAGCATCTTGAAACATACTTCTCTAAGGAAACGGCGCTATTATGTTCTTATGTAACACAATAGGACACAACACCATACAATCACAAAGCAATAGCATTTGAAATGCACACGTGATAAAGGATATTGCAGTTCGTTGGAGCACGATAGGTAATGCTTTCTTTTGCAATGCATATCTGCCAATGAGTTACATATTGAAATGCAATGTTTCATTTAAAAAGAAGTGAATTCTGATGCGAAACGAGTCGAACTACCTTTCTGGATTTAAAAAGGGGGTTTTGGGCATTTGAGAAATGATTCATGAAGTTTGCACAGTTTTGTGCTGACATTCAAAGTCCTCCATGAAAATGACTGTTTGGCTATCACAATGCATGCAAACATGCTGCAATGATGAATTTTGACTTTCTTTGGCAAAACATAGCTGCCTTCCTGTGACGTCATGTTTCAGTTTAAAGGCAGTGATTTCTGATGAAAAATGACTCCAAACAGCTTTCTGAGCTTAAAAAGTTGCTTTTGAGAGCTGTTTCATTAAGATTATAGAGTTCTGTGCTGATATTCAGATTCTTTCATTAAAATGATGTTTAAGTTCTTATAAAACATGCAAACAAGTTGTAATGTTGCATTTTCAATTGTAATACTTTCTTTTGCAATACATATCTGCCAATGAGTGACATATTGAAATGCCATGATTAATTTAAAAAGAAGTGAATTCTAATGAAAAACGAGTCCAATTACCATTATGGGCCTATAAATGAGGTTTTGGGCATTTGAGAGCTGTTTCATGAGGTTTGCACAGTTCTGTGTCGACATTCAGATTCCTCCATGAAAATTACTTTTTAGTCCTCATAATGCATGCAAACACGTTGCAAATGTTTTAAAATGACTTATTAGCTATCCTAATACATAATGCTTTCTTTTGCAATTCATTTCTGCCAGTGAGTGACATACTGAAATGCCATTTTTCATTTAAAAAGAAGTGAATGCTGATGATAACGAGTCCAATTACTTTTCTGAGCCTAAAAAGGGGGTTTTGGGCATTTGAGAAATGTTTCATGAAGTTTGCACAGTTTTATGCTGACATTCAGAGTTCTGTTGACTGTTTAGCCCTCATAATGCATGCAAACATGCTGCAATGATGCATTTTCATTTTCTTTGGCAACACATAGAAGCCTTCAAGTGACGTCATGTTTCAGTTAAAAGGCAGTGATTTCTGATGATAAATGACTCCAAACAGTTTTCTGAGCTTAAAAAGTTGCTTTTGAGAGCTGTTTCATGAAGATTATACAGTTCTGTGTTGACGTTCAGATTCTTTCAATAAAATGATGGTTAAGTTTTTATAAAGCATGCAAATATGTTGTAATGCTTCATTTTCAATAGTAAAAATTATAATGTTATAATGACATATCATAATGCATAATGCTTTCTTTTGCAGTGCATATCTGTCAGTGAGTGACATTGAAATGCCATGTATCATTTAAAAAAAAAGTGAATTCTGGTGCAAAACGAATTTGGGCATTTGAGAGCTGTTTCATGAAGTTTGCACAGTTTTGTGCTGACAGTCAGATTCCTCCATTAAAATGACTTAAGTTCTTATATAGCATGCAAATATGTTGTAATGCTTCATTTTCAATGGTAATACTTTCTTTTAACATTCATATCTGCCAATGAGTGACATACTGAAGTGCCATGTTTCGTTTAAACAGAAGTGAATTCTGATGCGAAACGAATCGAATTACCTTTCTGTAATTAAAAAGGAGGGTTTGGGCATGTGAGAGCTGTTTCATGAAGTTTGCACAGTTGTGTACAGACATTCAGATTCCTCTTTTAAAATGACATATTAGCTATCATAATGCATAATGCTTTCTTTTGCAGTGCATATCTGCCAGTGAGTGACTTTGAAATGCCATGTTTCATTTAAAAAGAAATGAATACTGATGCGAAACGTATCTATCTAATTTTCTGTGCTTACAAAGGGGGTTTTGAGAGATGTTTCATGAAGTTTGCACAGTTGTGTAGAGACATTCAGATTCCTCTTATAAAATGACATATTAGCTATCATAATGAATAATGCTTTCTTTTGCAGTGCATATCTGCCAGTGAGTGACATTTAAATGCTATGTTTCATTTAAAAAGATATGAATACTTATGCGAAACGAATCGAACTAATTTTCTGTGCTTACAAAGGGGGTTTTGAGAGCTGTTTCATGAAGTTTGCACAGTTTTGTGCTGACAATCAGATTCCTCCTTTAAAATGACTTAAGTTATTATAAAGCATGCAAGTATGTTGTAATACTTCATTTTCAATGGTAATACTTTCTTTTGCAATGCATATCTGCCAATGAGTGACATATTGAAGTGCCATGTTTCATTTAAAAAGAAGTGAATTCTGATGCAACACGAATCAAACTACTTTTACTGTGATTACAAAGAGGGTTTTGGGCAGTTGAGAGCTTGTTTCATTAAGTTTGCACAGTGGTGTGCTGACATTCAGATTCCTCTTTTAAAATGACATATTAGCTATCATAATGCATAATGCTTTCTTTTGCAATACATTTCTGCCAGATCGTGTCATATTGAAATGCCATGTTTCATTTAAAAATATAGTGAATTCTGATGCGAAACGAATCGAACTAGCTTTCTGTGCTTACAAAAGGATTTTTGAGCAGTTGAGAGCTTGTTTCATTAAGTTTGCACAGTTGTGTACTGACATTCAGAGTCCTCTTTTAAAATGACATATTAGCTATCATAATGCATAATGCTTTCTTTTGCAATGCATATCTGCCAGTGAGTGACATTGAAATGCCATGTTTCATTTAAAAAAAAAGGGAATTCTGATGCAAAACGAATTGAAATTCTATTCTGTAATTAAAAAGGGGGTTTTGGGCATTTGAGAGCTGCACAGTTTTGTTCTGACAATCAGATATCTCTTTTAAAATGACTTTTAAGGACTTATAAAGCATGCAAATATGTTGTAATGCTTCATTTTCAATGGTAATACTTTCTTTTAACATTCATATCTGCCAATGAGTGACATACTGAAGTGCCATGTTTCATTTAAAAAAATAGTGAATTCTGATGCAAAACAAATCGAATTACCTTTCTGTAATTAAAAAGGAGGGTTTGGGCATTTCAGAGCTGTTTCATGAAGTTTGCACAGCTGTGTACAGACATTCAGATTCCTCTTTTAAAATGACATATTAGCTATCATAATGCATAATGCTTTCTTTTTCAGTGCAGATCTGCCAGTGAGTGACATTGAAATGCCATGTTTCATTTAAAAAGAAATGAATACTGATGTAAAACGAATCGAACTAATTTTCTTTGCTTACAAAGGCATTTTGGGCAGTTGAGAGCAGTTTCATGAAGTTTGCACAGTTGTGTTCTGACATTTAGATTCCTCTTTAAAAATGACATATTAGCTATCATAATGCTTTCTTTTGCAATACATTTCTGCCAGAGCGTGTCATATTGAAATGCCATGTTTCATTTAAAAATATAGTGAATTCTGATGCTAAACGAATCGAACTAGCTTTCTGTGCTTACAAAAGGATTTTTGGGCAGTCGAGAGCTGTTTCATGAAGTTTGCACAGTTGTGTACTGACATTTAGATTCCTCTTTAAAAATAAAATATTAGCTATCATAATGCATAATGCTTTCTTTTGCAGTGCATATCTGCCAATGAGTGACATATTGAAGTGCCATGTTTCATTTAAAAAGAAGTGAATTCTGATGCGAATCGAATCGAACTAGCTTTCTGTGCTTATAAAGGGATTTTTGGGCAGTTGAGAGCTTGTTTCATTAAGTTTGCACAGTGGTGTGCTGACATTCAGATTCCTCTTTTAAAATGACATATTAGCTATCATAATGCATAATGCTTTCTTTTGCAATACATTTCTTCCAGAGCGTGTCATATTGAAATGCCATGTTTCATTTAAAAATATAGTGAATTCTGATGCTAAACGAATCGAACTAGCTTTCTGTGCTTACAAAAGGATTTTTGGGCAGTTGAGAGCTGTTTCATGAAGTTTGCACAGTTGTGTACTGACATTCAGATTCCTCTTTAAAAATGACATATTAGCTATCATAATGCATAATGCTTTCTTTTGCAATACATTTCTGCCAGAGCGTGTCATATTGAAATGCCATGTTTCATTTAAAAATATAGTGAATTCTGATGCAAAACGAATCGAATTACCTTTCTGTAATTAAAAAGGAGGGTTTGGGCATTTGAGAGCTGTTTCTTGAAGTTTGCACAGTTTTGTGCTGACAATCAGATTCCTCCATTAAAATGACTTCAGTTCTTATAAAACATGCAAATATGTTGTAATGCTTCATTTTCAATGGTAATACTTTCTTTTAACATTCATATCTGTCAGTGAGTGACATACTGAAGTGCCATGTTTCATTTAAAAAGTAGTGAATTCTGATGCAAATCGAATCGAACTAGCTCTCTGTGCTTACATAGGGATTTTTGGGCATTTGAGAGCTAATTCATGAAGTTTGCACAGTTGTGTACTGACATTCAGATTCCTCTTTTAAAATGACATATTAGCTATCATAATGCATAATGCTTTCTTTTGCAATACATTTCTGCCAGAGCGTGTCATATTGAAATGCCATGTTTCATTTAAAAATATAGTGAATTCTGATGCTAAACGAATCGAACTAGCTTTCTGTGCTTACAAAAGGAGGATTTGGGATTTGAGAGCTGTTTCATGAAGTTTGCACAGTTGTGTACTGACATTTAGATTCCTCTTTAAAAATGACTTATTAGCTATCATAATGCATAATGCTTTCTTTTGCAATACATTTCTGCCAGAGCGTGTCATATTGAAATGCCATGTTTCATTTAAAAAAATAGTGAATTCTGATGCAAAAAGAATCGAATTACCTTTCTGTAATTAAAAAGGAGGGTTTGGGCATTTGAGAGCTGTTTCATGAAGTTTGCACAGTTTTGTGCTGACAATCAGATTCCTCCATTAAAATGACATATTAGCTATCATAATGCATAATGCTTTCTTTTGCAGTGCAGATCTGCCAGTGAGTGACATTGAAATGCCATGATTCAGTTAAAAAGAAATGAATACTGATGTTAAACGAATCGAACTAATTTTCTTTGCTTTCAAAGGGGGTTTTGAGAGCTGTTTAATGAAGTTTGCACAGTTGTGTATTGACATTCAGATTCCTCTTTTAAAATGACATATTAGCTATATAATGCATAATGCTTTCTTTTGCAATACATTTCTGCCAGAGCGTGTCATATTGAAATGCCATGTTTCATTTAAAAATATAGTGAATTCTGATGTAAAACGAATCGAATTACCTTTCTGTAATTAAAAAGGAGGGTTTGGGTATTTGAGAGCTGTTTCATGAAGTTTGCACATTTTTGTGCTGACAATCAGATTCCTCCATTAAAACGACTTCAGTTCTTATAAAACATGCAAATATGTTGTAATGCTTCATTTTCAATGGTAATACTTTCTTTTAACATTCATATCCGCCAATGAGTGACATACTGAAGTGCCATGTTTCGTTTAAACAGAAGTGAATTCTGATGCGAAACGAATCGAATTACCTTTCTGTAATTAAAAAGGAGGGTTTGGGCATTTGAGAGCTGTTTCATGAAGTTTGCACAGTTGTGTACACATTCAGATTCCTCTTTTAAAATGACATATTAGCTATCATAATGCATAATGCTTTCTTTTGCAATACATTTCTGCCAGAGCGTGTCATACTGAAATGCCATGTTTCATTTAAAAATATAGTGAATTCTGATGCAAAAAGAATCGAATTACCTTTCAGTAATTAAAAAGGAGGGTTTGGGCATTTGAGAGCTGTTTCATGAAGTTTGCACAGTTGTGTACACACATTCAGATTCCTCTTTTAAAATGACATATTAGCTATCATAATGCATAATGCTTTCTTTTGCAATACATTTCTGCCAGAGCGTGTCATACTGAAATGCCATGTTTCATTTAAAAATATAGTGAATTCTGATGCAAAAAGAATCGAAATAATTTTCTGTGCTTACAAAGGGGGTTTTGAGAGCTGTTTCATGAAGTTTGCACAGTTTTGTGCAGACAATCAGATTCCTCCTTTAAAATGACTTAAGTTCTTATAAAGCATGCAAGTATGTTGTAATGCTTCATTTTCAATGGTAATACATTCTTTTGCAATGCATATCTGCCAATGAGTGACATATTGAAGTGCCATGTTTCATTTAAAAAGAAGTGAATTCTGATGCAACACGAATCAAACTACTTTTACTGTGATTACAAAGAGGGTTTTGGGCAGTTGAGAGCTTGTTTCATTAAGTTTGCACAGTGGTGTGCTGACATTCAGATTCCTCTTTTAAAATGACATATTAGCTATCATAATGCATAATGCTTTCTTTTGCAATACATTTCTTCCAGAGCGTGTCATATTGAAATGCCATGTTTCATTTAAAAATATAGTGAATTCTGATGCAAAACGAATCGAACTAAATTTCTTTGCTTACAAAGGCATTTTGGGCAGTTGAGAGCTGTTTCATGAAGTTTGCACAGTTTTGTGCTGACAATCAGATTCCTCCTTAAAATGACTTAAGTTCTTATAAAGCATGCAAGTATGTTGTAATGCTTCATTTTCAATGGTAATACTTTCTTTTGCAATACATATCTGCCAGATGAGTGACATATTGAAATGCCATGTTTCATTTAAAAATATAGTGAATTCTGATGCGAAACGAATCGAATTACCTTTCTGTAATTAAAAAGGAGGGTTTGGGCATTTGAGAGCTGTTTCATGATGTTTGCACAGTTGTGTACAGACATTCAGCTTCCTCTTTTAAAATGACATATTAGCTATCATAATACATAATGCTTTCTTTTGCAGTGCATATTTGTCATTGACTGACATTGAAATGCCATGTTTCATTTAAAAAGAAATGAATACAGATACGAAACGAATCGAACTAATTTTCTTTTTTTACAAAAGGGGTTTTGAGAGCTGTTTCATGAAGTTTGCACTGTTATGTATTGACATTCAGATTCCTCTTTTTAAATGACATATTAGCTATATAATGCATAATGCTTTCTTTTGCAATACATTTCTGCCAGAGCGTGTCATATTGAAATGCCATGTTTCATTTAAAAATATAGTGAATTCTAATGCAAAACGAATCGAATTACCTTTCTGTAATTAAAAAGGAGGGTTTGGGCATTTGAGAGCTGTTTCATGAAGTTTGCACAGTTTTGTGCTGACAATCAGATTCCTCCATTAAAATGACTTCAGTTCTTATAAAACATGCAAATATGTTGTAATGCTTCATTTTCAATGGTAATACTTTCTTTTAACATTCATATCTGCCAATGAGTGACATACTGAAGTGCCATGTTTCGTTTAAACAGAAGTGATTTCTGATGCAAAACGAATCGAACTAGCTTTCTGTGCTTACATAGGGATTTTTGGGCATTTGAGAGCTTTATCATGAAGTTTGCACAGTTGTGTACTGACATTCAGATTCCACTTTTAAAATGCCATATTAGCTATCATAATGCATAATGCTTTCTTTTGCAATACATTTCTGCCAGAGCGTGTCATATTGAAATGCCATGTTTCATTTAACAATATAGTGAATTCTGATGCAAAACGAATCGAATTACCTTTCTGTAATTAAAAAGGAGGGTTTGGGCATTTGAGAGCTGTTTCATGAAGTTTGCACAGTTTTGTGCTGACAATCAGATTCCTCCATTAAAATGACTTCAGTTCTTATAAAACATGCAAATATGTTGTAATGCTTCATTTTCAATGGTAATACTTTCTTTTAACATTCATATCTGTCAATGAGTGACATACTGAAGTGCCATGTTTCATTTAAAAAGTAGTGAATTCTGATGCAAATCGAATCGAACTAGCTTTCTGAGCTTACATAGAGATTTTTGTGCAGTTGAGAGCTTTTTCATGAAGTTTGCACAGTTGTGTACAGACATTCAGATTCCTCTTTTAAAATGACATATTAGCTATCATAATGCATAATGCTTTCTTTTGCAGTGCATATCTGCCAGTGAGTGACATATTGAAGTGCCATGTTTCATTTAAAAAGAAATGAATACTGATGCGAAAAGAATCGAACTAATTTTCTGTGCTTACAAAGGGGGTTTTGAGAGATGTTTCATGAAGTTTGCACAGTTGTGTACAGACATTCAGATTCCTCTTTTAAAATGACATATTTAGCTATCATAATGCATAATGCTTTCTTTTGCAGTGCATATCTGCCAGTGAGTGACATTTTAATGCTATGTTTCATTTAAAAAGATATGAATACTTATGCCAAACGAATCGAACTAATTTTCTGTGCTTACAAAGGGGGTTTTGAGAGCTGTTTCATGAAGTTTGCACAGTTTTGTGCTGACAATCAGATTCCTCCTTTAAAATGACTTAAGTTCTTATAAAGCATGCAAGTATGTTGTAATGCTTCATTTTCAATGGTAATACGTTCTTTTGCAATGCATATCTGCCAATGAGTGACATATTGAAGTGCCATGTTTCATTTAAAAAGAAATGAATACTGATGCGAAACGAATCGAACTTATTTTATGTGCTTACAAAGGGGGTTTTGAGAGATGTTTCATGAAGTTTGCACAGTTGTGTACAGACATTCAGATTCCTCATTTAAAATGACATATTAGCTATCATAATGAATAATGCTTTCTTTTGCAGTGCATATCTGCCAGTGAGTGACATTTAAATGCTATTTTTCATTAAAAAGATATGAATACTTATGCGAAACGAATCGAACTAATTTTCTGTGCTTACAAAAGGGGTTTTGAGAGCTGTTTCTTGAAATTTGCACAGTTGTGTACACACATTCTGATTCCTCTTTTAAAATGACATATTAGCTATCATAATGCATAATGCTTTCTTTTGCAGTGCAGATCTGCCAGTGAGTGACATTGAAATGCCATGTTTCATTTAAAAAGAAATGAATACTGATGCGAAACGAATCGAACTAATTTTCTGTGCTTACAAAGGGGGTTTTGAGAGCTGTATCATGAAGTTTGCACAGTTTTGCGCTGACAATTAGATTCCTCCTTTAAAATGACTTAAGTTCTTATAAAGCATGCAAGTATGTTGTAATGCTTCATTTTCAATGGTAATACTTTCTTTTGCAATGCATATCTGCCAATGAGTGACATATTCAAGTGCCATGTTTCATTTAAAAATAAATGAATACTGATGCGAAACGAATCGAACTAATTTTCTGTGCTTACAAAGGGAGTTTTGGGCAGTTGAGAGCTGTTTCATGAAGTTTGCACAGTTGTGTACTGACATTCAGATTCCTCTTTTAAAATGACATATTAGCTATCATAATGCTTTCTTTTGCAATACATTTCTGCCAGAGCGTGTCATATTGAAATGCCATGTTTCATTTAAAAATATAGTGAATTCTGATGCAAAACGAATCGAATTACCTTTCTGTAATTAAAAAGGAGGGTTTGGGCATTTGAGAGCTGTTTCATGAAGTTTGCACAGTTTTGTGCTGACAATCAGATTCCTCCATTAAAATGACTTCAGTTCTTATAAAACATGCAAATATGTTGTAATGCTTCATTTTCAATGGTAATACTTTCTTTTAACATTCATATCCGCCAATGAGTGACATACTGAAGTGCCATGTTTCGTTTAAACAGAAGTGAATTCTGATGCGAAACGAATCGAATTACCTTTCTGTAATTAAAAAGGAGGGTTTGGGCATTTGAGAGCTGTTTCATGAAGTTTGCACAGTTGTGTACAGACATTCAGATTCCTCTTTTAAAATGACATATTAGCTATCATAATGCATAATGCTTTCTTTTGCAGTGCATATCTGCCAGTGAGTGACATTGAAATGCCATGTTTCATTTAAAAAGAAATGAATACTGATGCGAAACGAATCGAACTAATTTTCTGTGCTTACAAAGGGGGTTTTGAGAGCTGTTTCATGAAGTTTGCACAGTTGTGTACAGACATTCAGATTCCTCTTTTAAAATGACATATTAGCTATCATAATGCATAATGCTTTCTTTTGCAATACATTTCTGCCAGAGCGTGACATACTGAAATGCCATGTTTCATTTAAAAATATAGTGAATTCTGATGCAAAAAGAATCGAACTAATTTTCTGTGCTTACAAAGGGGGTTTTGAGAGCTGTTTCATGAAGTTTGCACAGTTTGGTGCAGACATTCAGATTCCTCCTTTAAAATGACATATTAGCTATCATAATGCATAATGCTTTCTTTTGCAATACATATCTGCCAATGAGTGACATACTGAAATGCTATGTTTCATTTAAAAAGATATGAATACTTATGCGAAACGAATCGAACTAATTTTCTGTGCTTACAAAGGGGGTTTTGAGAGCTGTTTCATGAAGTTTGCACAGTTGTGTACTGACATTCAGATTCCTCTTTTAAAATGACATATTAGCTATCATAATGCTTTCTTTTGCAATACATTACTGCCAGAGCGTGTCATATTGAAATGCCATGTTTCATTTAAAAATATAGTGAATTCTGATGCAAAACGAATCGAATTACCTTTCTGTAATTAAAAAGGAGGGTTTGGGCATTTGAGAGCTGTTTCATGAAGTTTGCACAGTTTTGTGCTGACAATCAGATTCCTCCATTAAAATGACTAAAGTTCTTATAAAGCATGCAAATATGTTGTAATGCTTCATTTTCAATGCTAATACTTTCTTTTAACATTCATATCTGCCAATGAGTGACATACTGAAGTGCCATGTTTCGTTTAAACAGAAGTGAATTCTGATGCGAAACGAATCGAATTAGCTTTGTGTGCTTACAAAGGCATTTTGGGCAGTTGAGAGCTGTTTCATGAAGTTTGCACAGTTGTGTATTGACATTCAGATTCCTCTTTTAAAATGACATATTAGCTATCATAATGCATAATGCTTTCTTTTGCAATACATTTCTGCCAGAGCGTGTCATATTGAAATATGTTTCATTTAAAAATATAGTGAATGCTGATGCAAAACGAATCGAATTACCTTTTTGTAATTAAAAAGGAGGGTTTGGTCATTTGAGAGCTCTTTCATGAAGTTTGCACAGTTTTGTGCTGACAATCAGATTCCTCCATTAAAATGACTTAAGTTCTTATAAAGCATGCAAATATGTTGTAATGCTTCATTTTCAATGGTAATACTTTCTTTTAACATTCATATCTGCCAATGAGTGACATACTGAAGTGCCATGTTTCGTTTAAACAGAAGTGAATTCTGATGCGAAACGAATCGAACTAGCTTTCTGTGCTTACAAAGGCATTTTGGGCAGTTGAGAGCTGTTTCATGAAGTTTGCACAGTTGTGTACTGACATTCAGATTCCTCTTTTAAAATGACATATTAGCTATCATAATGCATAATGCTTTCTTTTGCAATACATTTCTGCCAGAGCGTGTCATATTGAAATGCCATGTTTCATTTAAAAATATAGTGAATTCTGATGCAAAACGAATCGAATTACCTTTCTGTAATTAAAAAGGAGGGTTTGGGCATTTGAGAGCTGTTTCATGAAGTTTGCACAGTTTTGTGCTGACAATCAGATTCCTCCATTAAAATGACTTAAGTTCTTATAAAGCATGCAAATATGTTGTAATGCTTCATTTTCAATGGTAATACTTTCTTTTAACATTCATATCTGCCAATGAGTGACATACTGAAGTGCCATGTTTCGTTTAAACAGAAGTGAATTCTGATGCGAAACGAATCGAACTAGCTTTCTGTGCTTACAAAGGCATTTTGGGCAGTTGAGAGCTGTTTCATGAAGTTTGCACAGTTGTGTACTGACATTCAGATTCCTCTTTTAAAATGACATATTAGCTATCATAATGCTTTCTTTTGCAATACATTTCTGCCAGAGCGTGTCATATTGAAATGCCATGTTTCATTTAAAAATATAGTGAATTCTGATGCAAAACGAATCGAATTACCTTTCTGTAATTAAAAAGGAGGGTTTGGGCATTTGAGAGCTGTTTCATGAAGTTTGCTCAGTTTTGTGCTGACAATCAGATTCCTCCATTAAAATGACTTCAGTTCTTATAAAGCATGCAAATATGTTGTAATGATTCATTTTCAATGGTAATACTTTCTTTTAACATTCATATCTGCCAATGAGTGACATACTGAAGTGCCATGTTTCGTTTAAACAGAAGTGAATTCTGATGCGAAACGAATCGAATTACCATTCTGTAATTAAAAAGGAGGGTTTGGGCATTTGAGAGCTGTTTCATGAAGTTTGCACAGTTTTGTGCTGACAATCAGATTCCTCCTTTAAAATGACTTAAGTTCTTATAAAGCATGCAAATATGTTGTAATGATTGATTTTCAATGGTAATACATTCTTTTAGCATTCATATCTGCCAATGAGTGACATACTGAAGTGCCATGTTTCATTTAAAAAGAAGTGAATTCTGATGCAAAACGAATCGAACTACTTTTCTGTGATTACAAAGAGGGTTTTGGGCAGTTGAGAGCTGTTTCATGAAGTTTGCACAGTTGTGTACTGACATTCAGATTCCTCTTTTAAAATGACATATTAGCTATCATAATGCATAATGCTTTCTTTTGCAATACATTTCTGCCAGAGCGTGTCATATTGAAATGCCATGTTTCATTTAAAAATATAGTGAATTCTGATGCAAAACGAATCGAACTAATTTTCTGTGCTTACAAAGGGGGTTTGGGCATTGAGAGCTGTTTCATGAAGTTTGCACAGTTTTGTGCTGACAATCAGATTCCTCCTTTAAAATGACTTAAGTTCTTATAAAGCATGCAAGTATGTTGTAATGCTTCATTTTCAATGGTAATACTTTCTTTTGCAATACATATCTGCCAGATGAGTGTCATATTGAAGTGCCATGTTTCATTTAAAAATATAGTGAATTCTGATGCAAAACGAATCGAATTACCTTTCTGTAATTAAAAAGGAGGGTTTGGGCATTTGAGAGCTGTTTCATGAAGTTTGCACAGTTTTGTGCTGACAATCAGATTCCTCCATTAAAATGACTTAAGTTCTTATAAAGCATGCAAATATGTTGTAATGCTTCATTTTCAATGGTAATACTTTCTTTTAACATTCATATCTGCCAATGAGTGACATACTGAAGTGCCATGTTTCGTTTAAACAGAAGTGAATTCTGATGCGAAACGAATCGAACTAGCTTTCTGTGCTTACAAAGGCATTTTGGGCAGTTGAGAGCTGTTTCATGAAGTTTGCACAGTTGTGTACTGACATTCAGATTCCTCTTTTAAAATGACATATTAGCTATCATAATGCATAATGCTTTCTTTTGCAATACATTTCTGCCAGAGCGTGTCATATTGAAATGCCATGTTTCATTTAAAAATATAGTGAATTCTGATGCAAAACGAATCGAATTACCTTTCTGTAATTAAAAAGGAGGGTTTGGGCATTTGAGAGCTGTTTCATGAAGTTTGCACAGTTTTGTGCTGACAATCAGATTCCTCCATTAAAATGACTAAAGTTCTTATAAAGCATGCAAATATGTTGTAATGCTTCATTTTCAATGCTAATACTTTCTTTTAACATTCATATCTGCCAATGAGTGACATACTGAAGTGCCATGTTTCGTTTAAACAGAAGTGAATTCTGATGCGAAACGAATCGAACTAGCTTTCTGTGCTTACAAAGGCATTTTGGGCAGTTGAGAGCTGTTTCATGAAGTTTGCACAGTTGTGTACTGACATTCAGATTCCTCTTTTAAAATGACATATTAGCTATCATAATGCTTTCTTTTGCAATACATTACTGCCAGAGCGTGTCATATTGAAATGCCATGTTTCATTTAAAAATATAGTGAATTCTGATGCAAAACGAATCGAATTACCTTTCTGTAATTAAAAAGGAGGGTTTGGGCATTTGAGAGCTGTTTCATGAAGTTTGCTCAGTTTTGTGCTGACAATCAGATTCCTCCATTAAAATGACTTCAGTTCTTATAAAGCATGCAAATATGTTGTAATGCTTCATTTTCAATGGTAATACATTCTTTTAACATTCATATCCGCCAATGAGTGACATACTGAAGTGCCATGTTTCGTTTAAACAGAAGTGAATTCTGATGCGAAACGAATCGAATTACCTTTCTGTAATTAAAAAGGAGGGTTTGGGCATTTGAGAGCTGTTTCATGAAGTTTGCACAGTTTTGTACTGACAATCAGTTTCCTCCATTAAAATGACTTCAGTTCTTATAAAACATGCAAATATGTTGTAATGCTTCATTTTCAATGGTAATACTTTCTTTTACCATTCATATCTGTCAGTGAGTGACATACTGAAGTGCCATGTTTCATTTAAACAGAAGTGAATTCTGATGCGAAACGAATCGAACTAGCTTTCTGTGCTTACAAAGGGGGTTTTGGGCAGTTGAGAGCTGTTTCATGAAGTTTGCACAGTTGTGTACAGACATTCAGATTCCTCTTTTAAAATGACATATTAGCTATCATAATGCATAATGCTTTCTTTTGCAATACATTTCTGCCAGAGCGTGTCATATTGAAATGCCATGTTTCATTTAAAAATATAGTGAATTCTCATGCAAAACGAATCGAACTAATTTTCTGTGCTTACAAAGGGGGTTTTGAGAGCTGTTTCATGAAGTTTGCACAGTTTTGTGCTGACAATCAGATTCCTCCTTTAAAATGACTTAAGTTCTTATAAAGCATGCAAGTATGTTGTAATGCTTCATTTTCAATGGTAATACATTCTTTTGCAATGCATATCTGCCAATGAGTGACATATTGAAGTGCCATGTTTCATTTAAAAATATAGTGAATTCTGATGCAAAACGAATCGAATTACCTTTCTGTAATTAAAAAGGAGGGTTTGGGCATTTGAGAGCTGTTTCATGAAGTTTGCACAGTTGTGTGCAGACAATCAGATTCCTCCTTTAAAATGACTTAAGTTCTTATAAAGCATGCAAATATGTTGTAATGCTTCATTTTCAATGGTAATACTTTCTTTTAACATTCATATCTGCCAATGAGTGACATACTGAAGTGCCATGTTTCGTTTAAACAGAAGTGAATTCTGATGCGAAACGAATCGAACTAGCTTTCTGTGCTTACAAAGGGATTTTTGGGCAGTTGAGAGCTGTTTCATGAAGTTTGCACAGTTGTGTACTGACATTCAGATTCCTCTTTTAAAATGACATATTAGCTATCATAATGCATAATGCTTTCTTTTGCAATACATTTCTGCCAGAGCGTGTCATATTGAAATGCCATGTTTCATTTAAAAATATAGTGAATTCTGATGCAAAACGAATCGAATTACCTTTCTGTAATTAAAAAGGAGGGTTTGGGCATTTGAGAGCTGTTTCTTGAAGTTTGCACAGTTTTGTGCTGACAATCAGATTCCTCCATTAAAATGACTTAAGTTCTTATAAAGCATGCAAGTATGTTGTAATGCTTCATTTTCAATGGTAATACTTTCTTTTACACATTCATATCTGCCAATGAGTGACATACTGAAGTGCCATGTTTCGTTTAAACAGAAGTGAATTCTGATGCGAAACGAATCGAACTAGCTTTCTGTGCTTACATAGGTATTTTGGGCATTTGAGAGCTAATTCATGAAGTTTGCACAGTTGAGTACTGACATTCAGATTCCTCTTTTAAAATGACATATTAGCTATCATAATGCATAATGCTTTCTTTTGCAATACATTTCTGACAGAGCGTGTCATATTGAAATGCCATGTTTTATTTAAAAATATAGTGAATTCTGATGCAAAACGAATCGAATTACCTTTCTGTAATTAAAAAGGAGGGTTTGGGCATTTGAGAGCTGTTTCATGAAGTTTGCACAGTTGTGTACTGACATTCAGATTCCTCTTTTAAAATGACATATTAGCTATCATAATGCTTTATTTTGCAATACATTTCTGCCAGAGTGTGTCATATTGAAATGCCATGTTTCATTTAAAAATATAGTGAATTCTGATGCAAAACGAATCGAACTAGCTTTCTGTGCTTACAAAGGAGTGTTTGGGCATTTGAGAGCTGTTTCATGAAGTTTGCACAGTTGTGTACTGACATTCAGATTCCTCTTTTAAAATGACATATTAGCTATCATAATGCATAATGCTTTCTTTTGCAATACATTTCTGCCAGAGCGTGTCATATTGAAATGCCATGTTTCATTTAAAAATATAGTGAATTCTGATGCAAAACGAATCGAATTACCTTTCTGTAATTAAAAAGGAGGGTTTGGGCATTTGAGAGCTGTTTCATGAAGTTTGCACAGTTTTGTGCTGACAATCAGATTCCTCCATTAAAATGACTTCAGTTCTTATAAAACATGCAAATATGTTGTAATGCTTCATTTTCAATGGTAATACTTTCTTTTAACATTCATATCTGCCAATGAGTGACATACTGAAGTGCCATGTTTCGTTTAAACAGAAGTGAATTCTGATGCGAAACGAATCGAACTAGCTTTCTGTGCTTACAAAGGCAGTTTTGGGCAGTTGAGAGCTGTTTCATGAAGTTTGCACAGTTGTGTACTGACATTTAGATTCCTCTTTAAAAATGACATATTAGCTATCATAATGCATAATGCTTTCTTTTGCAATACATTTCTGCCAGAGCGTGTCATATTGAAATGCCATGTTTCATTTAAAAATATAGTGAATTCTGATGCAAAAAGAATCGAACTAATTTTCTGTGCTTACAAAGGGGGTTTTGAGAGCTGTTTCATGAAGTTTGCACAGTTTTGTGCTGACAATCAGATTCCTCCTTTAAAATGACTTAAGTTCTTATAAAGCATGCAAGTATGTTGTAATGCTTCATTTTCAATGGTAATACATTCTTTTGCAATGCATATCTGCCAATGAGTGACATATTGAAGTGCCATGTTTCATTTAAAAAAATAGTGAATTCTGATGCAAAACGAATCGAATTATCTTTCTGTAATTAAAAAGGAGGGTTTGGGCATTTGAGAGCTGTTTCATGAAGTTTGCACAGTTTTGTGCTGACAATCAGATTCCTCCATTAAAATGACTTAAGTTCTTATAAAGCATGCAAATATGTTGTAATGCTTCATTTTCAATGGTAATACTTTCTTTTAACATTCATATCTGCCAATGAGTGACATACTGAAGTGCCATGTTTCGTTTAAACAGAAGTGAATTCTGATGCGAAACGAATCGAACTAGCTTTCTGTGCTTACAAAGGCATTTTGGGCAGTTGAGAGCTGTTTCATGAAGTTTGCACAGTTGTGTACTGACATTCAGATTCCTCTTTTAAAATGACATATTAGCTATCATAATGCATAATGCTTTCTTTTGCAATACATTTCTGCCAGAGCGTGTCATATTGAAATGCCATGTTTCATTTAAAAATATAGTGAATTCTGATGCAAAACGAATCGAATTACCTTTCTGTAATTAAAAAGGAGGGTTTGGGCATTTGAGAGCTGTTTCATGAAGTTTGCACAGTTTTGTGCTGACAATCAGATTCCTCCATTAAAATGACTTAAGTTCTTATAAAGCATGCAAATATGTTGTAATGCTTCATTTTCAATGGTAATACTTTCTTTTAACATTCATATCTGCCAATGAGTGACATACTGAAGTGCCATGTTTCGTTTAAACAGAAGTGAATTCTGATGCGAAACGAATCGAACTAAATTTCTTTGCTTACAAAGGCATTTTGGGCAGTTGAGAGCTGTTTCATGAAGTTTGCACAGTTGTGTACTGACATTCAGATTCCTCTTTTAAAATGACATATTAGCTATCATAATGCATAATGCTTTCTTTTGCAATACATTTCTGCCAGAGCGTGTCATATTGAAATGCCATGTTTCATTTAAAAATATAGTGAATTCTGATGCAAAACGAATCGAATTACCTTTCTGTAATTAAAAAGGAGGGTTTGGGCATTTGAGAGCTGTTTCATGAAGTTTGCACAGTTGTGTACAGACATTCAGATTCCTCTTTTAAAATGACATATTAGCTATCATAATGCATAATGCTTTCTTTTGCAATACATTTCTGCCAGAGCGTGTCATATTGAAATGCCATGTTTCATTTAAAAATATAGTGAATTCTGATGCAAAACGAATCGAATTACCTTTCTGTAATTAAAAAGGAGGGTTTGGGCATTTGAGAGCTGTTTCATGAAGTTTGCACAGTTTTGTGCTGACAATCAGATTCCTCCTTTAAAATGACTTAAGTTCTTATAAAGCATGCAAATATGTTGTAATGCTTCATTTTCAATGGTAATACATTCATTTTAACATTCATATCTGCCAATGAGTGACATACTGAAGTGCCATGTTTCATTTAAAAAGAAGTGAATTCTGATGCGAAACGAATCGAACTACCTTTCTGTGCTTACAAAGGGATTTTGGGCATTTGAGAGCTGTTTCATGAAGTTTGCACAGTTGTGTACTGACATTCAGATTCCTCTTTTAAAATGACATATTAGCTATGCATAATGCATAATGCTTTCTTTTGCAATACATTTCTGCCAGAGCGTGTCATATTGAAATGCCATGTTTCATTTAAAAATATAGTGAATTCTGATGCAAAACGAATCGAATTACCTTTCTGTAATTAAAAAGGAGGGTTTGGGCATTTGAGAGCTGTTTCATGAAGTTTGCTCAGTTTTGTGCTGACAATCAGATTCCTCCATTAAAATGACTTCAGTTCTTATAAAGCATGCAAATATGTTGTAATGCTTCATTTTCAATGGTAATACATTCTTTTAACATTCATATCTGCCAATGAGTGACATACTGAAGTGCCATGTTTCGTTTAAACAGAAGTGAATTCTGATGCGAAACGAATCGAACTAGCTTTCTGTGCTTACAAAGGGATTTTTGGGCAGTTGAGAGCTGTTTCATGAAGTTTGCACAGTTGTGTACTGACATTCAGATTCCTCTTTTAAAATGACATATTAGCTATCATAATGCATAATGCTTTCTTTTGCAATACATTTCTGCCAGAGCGTGTCATATTGAAATGCCATGTTTCATTTAAAAATATAGTGAATTCTGATGCAAAACGAATCGAATTACCTTTCTGTAATTAAAAAGGAGGGTTTGGGCATTTGAGAGCTGTTTCATGAAGTTTGCACAGTTTTGTGCTGACAATCAGATTCCTCCATTAAAATGACTTAAGTTCTTATAAAGCATGCAAATATGTTGTAATGCTTCATTTTCAATGGTAATACTTTCTTTTAACATTCATATCTGCCAATGAGTGACATACTGAAGTGCCATGTTTCGTTTAAACAGAAGTGAATTCTGATGCGAAACGAATCGAACTAGCTTTCTGTGCTTACAAAGGCATTTTGGGCAGTTGAGAGCTGTTTCATGAAGTTTGCACAGTTGTGTACTGACATTCAGATTCCTCTTTTAAAATGACATATTAGCTATCATAATGCATAATGCTTTCTTTTGCAATACATTTCTGCCAGAGCGTGTCATATTGAAATGCCATGTTTCATTTAAAAATATAGTGAATTCTGATGCAAAACGAATCGAATTACCTTTCTGTAATTAAAAAGGAGGGTTTGGGCATTTGAGAGCTGTTTCATGAAGTTTGCACAGTTTTGTGCTGACAATCAGATTCCTCCATTAAAATGACTTAAGTTCTTATAAAGCATGCAAATATGTTGTAATGATTCATTTTCAATGGTAATACTTTCTTTTAACATTCATATCTGCCAATGAGTGACATACTGAAGTGCCATGTTTCGTTTAAACAGAAGTGATTTCTGATGCGAAACGAATCGAACTAGCTTTCTGTGCTTACAAAGGCATTTTGGGCAGTTGAGAGCTGTTTCATGAAGTTTGCACAGTTGTGTACTGACATTCAGATTTCTCTTTTAAAATGACATTTTAGCTATCATAATGCTTTCTTTTGCAATACATTTCTGCCAGAGCGTGTCATATTGGAATGCCATTTTTCATTTAAAAATATAGTGAATTCTGATGCAAAAAGAATCGAATTACCTTTCTGTAATTAAAAAGGAGGGTTTGGGCATTTGAGAGCTGTTTCTTGAAGTTTGCACAGTTTTGTGCTGACAATCAGATTCCTCCATTAAAATGACTTAAGTTCTTATAAAGCATGCAAGTATGTTGTAATGCTTCATTTTCAATGGTAATACATTCTTTTACACATTCATATCTGCCAATGAGTGACATACTGAAGTGCCATGTTTCGTTTAAACAGAAGTGAATTCTGATGCGAAACGAATCGAATTACCTTTCTGTAATTACAAAGGAGGGTTTGGGCATTTGAGAGCTGTTTCATGAAGTTTGCACAGTTGTGTACTGACATTCAGATTCCTCTTTTAAAATGACATATTAGCTATCATAATGCATAATGCTTTCTTTTGCAATACATATCTGCCAGTGAGTGACATATTGAAATGCCATGTTTCATTTAAAAAGAAGTGAATTCTGAAGCGAATCGAATCGATCTAGCTTTCTGTGCTTACAAAGGGATTTTTGGGCAGTTGAGAGCTGTTTCATGAAGTTTGCACAGTTGTGTACTGACATTCAGATTCCTCTTTTAAAATGACATATTAGCTATCATAATGCATAATGCTTTCTTTTGCAATACATTTCTGCCAGAGCGTGTCATATTGAAATGCCATGTTTCATTTAAAAATATAGTGAATTCTGATGCAAAACGAATCGAATTACCTTTCTGTAATTAAAAAGGAGGGTTTGGGCATTTGAGAGCTGTTTCTTGAAGTTTGCACAGTTTTGTGCTGACAATCAGATTCCTCCATTAAAATGACTTAAGTTCTTATAAAGCATGCAAATATGTTGTAATGATTCATTTTCAATGGTAATACTTTCTTTTAACATTCATATCTGCCAATGAGTGACATACTGAAGTTCCATGTTTCGTTTAAACAGAAGTGAATTCTGATGCGAAACGAATCGAACTAGCTTTCTGTTCTTACAAAGGCATTTTGGGCAGTTGAGAGCTGTTTCATGAAGTTTGCACAGTTGTGTACTGACATTCAGATTCCTCTTTTAAAATGACATATTAGCTATCATAATGCATAATGCTTTCTTTTGCAATACATTTCTGCCAGAGCGTGTCATATTGAAATGCCATGTTTCATTTAAAAAATAGTGAATTCTGATGCAAAAAGAATCGAATTACCTTTCTGTAATTAAAAAGGAGGGTTTGGGCATTTGAGAGCTGTTTCATGAAGTTTGCACAGTTATGTACACACATTCAGATTCCTCTTTTAAAATGAAATATTAGCTATCATAATGCATAATGCTTTCTTTTGCAATACATTTCTGCCAGAGCGTGTCATATTGAAATGCCATGTTTCATTTAAAAACATAGTGAATTCTGATGCAAAACGAATCGAACTAAATTTCTTTGCTTACAAAGGCATTTTGGGCAGTTGAGAGCAGTATCATGAAGTTTGCACAGTTGTGTACTGACATTCAGATTCCTCTTTTAAAATGACATATTAGCTATCATAATGCATAATGCTTTCTTTTGCAATACATTTCTGCCAGAGCGTGTCATATTGAAATGCCATGTTTCATTTAAAAATATAGTGAATTCTGATGCAAAACGAATCGAATTACCTTTCTGTAATTAAAAAGGAGGGTTTGGGCATTTGAGAGCTGTTTCATGAAGTTTGCACAGTTTTGTGCTGACAATCAGATTCCTCCATTAAAATGACTTCAGTTCTTATAAAGCATGCAAATATGTTGTAATGCTTCATTTTCAATGGTAATACTTTCTTTTAACATTCATATCTGCCAATGAGTGACATACTGAAGTGCCATGTTTCGTTTAAACAGAAGTGAATTCTGATGCGAAACGAATCGAATTACCTTTCTGTAATTAAAAAGGAGGGTTTGGGCATTTGAGAGCTGTTTCATGAAGTTTGCACAGTTGTGTACAGACATTCAGATTCCTCTTTTAAAATGACATATTAGCTATCATAATGCATAATGCTTTCTTTTGCAATACATATCTGCGAGAGCGTGTCATATTGAAATGCCATGTTTCATTTAAAAAAATAGTGAATTTTGATGCAAAACGAATCGAACTAGCTTTCTGTGCTTACAAAGGAGGGTTTGGGCATTTGAGAGCTGTTTCATGAAGTTTGCACAGTTGTGTACTGACATTCAGATTCCTCTTTTAAAATGACATATTAGCTATCATAATGCATAATGCTTTCTTTTGCAATACATTTCTGCCAGAGCGTGTCATATTGAAATGCCATGTTTCATTTAAAAATATAGTGAATTCTGATGCAAAACGAATCGAATTACCTTTCTGTAATTAAAAAGGAGGGTTTGGGCATTTGAGAGCTGTTTCTTGAAGTTTGCACAGTTTTGTGCTGACAATCAGATTCCTCCATTAAAATGACTTAAGTTCTTATAAAGCATGCAAGTATGTTGTAATGCTTCATTTTCAATGGTAATACATTCTTTTGCAATGCATATCTGCCAATGAGTGACATATTGAAGTGCCATGTATCATTTAAAAAGAAGTGAATTCTGAAGCGAATCGAATCGATCTAGCTTTCTGTGCTTACAAAGGGATTTTTGGGCAGTTGAGAGCTGTTTCATGAAGTTTGCACAGTTGTGTACTGACATTCAGATTCCTCTTTTAAAATGACATATTAGCTATCATAATGCATAATGCTTTCTTTTGCAATACATTTCTGCCAGAGCGTGTCATATTGAAATGCCATGTTTCATTTAAAAATATAGTGAATTCTGATGCAAAACGAATCGAATTACCTTTCTGTAATTAAAAAGGAGGGTTTGGGCATTTGAGAGCTGTTTCATGAAGTTTGCACAGTTTTGTGCTGACAATCAGATTCCTCCTTTAAAATGACTTAAGTTCTTATAAAGCATGCAAGTATGTTGTAATGCTTCATTTTCAATGGTAATACATTCTTTTGCAATGCATATCTGCCAATGAGTGACATATTGAAGTGCCATGTTTCATTTAAAAAGAAGTGAATTCTGATGCGAAACGAATCGAACTAGCTTTCTGTGCTTACAAAGGGAGTTTTGGGCAGTTGAGAGCTGTTTCATGAAGTTTGCACAGTTGTGTACTGACATTCAGATTCCTCTTTTAAAATGACATATTAGCTATCATAATGCATAATGCTTTCTTTTGCAATACATTTCTGCCAGAGCGTGTCATATTGAAATGCCATGTTTCATTTAAAAATATAGTGAATTCTGATGCAAAACGAATCGAACTAACTTTCTGTGCTTACAAAGGGGGTTTGGGCATTTGAGAGCTGTTTCATGAAGTTTGCACAGTTGTGTGCTGACATTCAGATTCCTCTTTTAAAATGACATATTAGCTATCATAATGCATAATGCTTTCTTTTGCAATACATATCTGCCAGAGCGTGTCATATTGAAATGCCATGTTTCATTTAAAAATATAGTGAATTCTCATGCAAAACGAATCGAACTAATTTTCTGTGCTTACAAAGGGGGTTTTGAGAGCTGTTTCATGAAGTTTGCACAGTTTTGTATTGACATTCAGATTCCTCTTTTAAAATGACATATTAGCTATCATAATGCATAATGCTTTCTTTTGCAATACATTTCTGCCAGAGCGTGTCATATTGAAATGCCATGTTTCATTTAAAAATATAGTGAATTCTGATGCAAAACGAATCGAATTACCTTTCTGTAATTAAAAAGGAGGGTTTGGGCATTTGAGAGCTGTTTCTTGAAGTTTGCACAGTTTTGTGCTGACAATCAGATTCCTCCATTAAAATGACTTAAGTTCTTATAAAGCATGCAAATATGTTGTAATGATTCATTTTCAATGGTAATACTTTCTTTTAACATTCATATCTGCCAATGAGTGACATACTGAAGTGCCATGTTTCGTTTAAACAGAAGTGAATTCTGATGCGAAACGAATCGAACTAGCTTTCTGTTCTTACAAAGGCATTTTGGGCAGTTGAGAGCTGTTTCATGAAGTTTGCACAGTTGTGTACTGACATTCAGATTCCTCTTTTAAAATGACATATTAGCTATCATAATGCTTTCTTTTGCAATACATTACTGCCAGAGCGTGTCATATTGAAATGCCATGTTTCATTTAAAAATATAGTGAATTCTGATGCAAAACGAATCGAATTACCTTTCTGTAATTAAAAAGGAGGGTTTGGGCATTTGAGAGCTGTTTCATGAAGTTTGCACAGTTTTGTGCTGACAATCAGATTCCTCCATTAAAATGACTAAAGTTCTTATAAAGCATGCAAATATGTTGTAATGCTTCATTTTCAATGCTAATACTTTCTTTTAACATTCATATCTGCCAATGAGTGACATACTGAAGTGCCATGTTTCGTTTAAACAGAAGTGAATTCTGATGCGAAACGAATCGAACTAGCTTTCTGTGCTTACAAAGGCATTTTGGGCAGTTGAGAGCTGTTTCATGAAGTTTGCACAGTTTTGTACTGACATTCAGATTCCTCCTTTAAAATGACTTAGTTCTTATAAAGCTATGCAAATATGTTGTAATGCTTCATTTTCAATGGTAATACTTTCTTTTACATTCATATCTGCCAGATGCGTGTCATACTGAAATGCCATGTTTCATTTAAAAATATAGTGAATTCTGATGCAAAACGAATCGAATTACCTTTCTGTAATTAAAAAGGAGGGTTTGGGCATTTGAGAGCTGTTTCATGAAGTTTGCACAGTTGTGTACTGACATTCAGATTCCTCTTTTAAAATGACATATTAGCTATCATAATGCATAATGCTTTCTTTTGCAATGCATATCTGCCAGTGAGTGACATATTGAAATGCCATGTTTCATTTAAAAAGAAGTGAATTCTGATGCGAAACGAATCGATCTAGCTTTCTGTGCTTACAAAGGGATTTTTGGGCAGTTGAGAGCTGTTTCATGAAGTTTGCACAGTTGTGTACTGACATTCAGATTCCTCTTTTAAAATGACATATTAGCTATCATAATGCATAATGCTTTCTTTTGCAATACATTACTGCCAGAGCGTGTCATATTGAAATGCCATGTTTCATTTAAAAATATAGTGAATTCTGATGCAAAACGAATCGAATTACCTTTCTGTAATTAAAAAGGAGGGTTTGGGCATTTGAGAGCTGTTTCATGAAGTTTGCACAGTTTTGTGCTGACAATCAGATTCCTCCATTAAAATGACTAAAGTTCTTATAAAGCATGCAAATATGTTGTAATGCTTCATTTTCAATGGTAATACATTCTTTTGCAATGCATATCTGCCAATGAGTGACATAATGAAGTGCCATGTTTCATTTAAAAAGAAGTGAATTCTGATGCGAATCGAATCTATCTAGCTTTCTGTGCTTACAAAGGGATTTTTGGGCAGTTGAGAGCTGTTTCATGAAGTTTGCACAGTTGTGTACTGACATTCAGATTCCTCTTTTAAAATGACATATTAGCTATCATAATGCATAATGCTTTCTTTTGCAATACATTTCTGCCAGAGCGTGTCATATTGAAATGCCATGTTTCATTTAAAAATATAGTGAATTCTGATGCAAAACGAATCGAATTACCTTTCTGTAATTAAAAAGGAGGGTTTGGGCATTTGAGAGCTGTTTCATGAAGTTTGCTCAGTTTTGTGCTGACAATCAGATTCCTCCATTAAAATGACTTCAGTTCTTATAAAGCATGCAAATATGTTGTAATGATTCATTTTCAATGGTAATACTTTCTTTTAACATTCATATCTGCCAATGAGTGACATACTGAAGTTCCATGTTTCGTTTAAACAGAAGTGAATTCTGATGCGAAACGAATCGATCTAGCTTTCTGTGCTTACAAAAAGATTTTTGGGCAGTTGAGAGCTGTTTCATGAAGTTTGCACACTTTTGTGCTGACAATCAGATTCCTCCTTTAAAATGACTTAAGTTCTTATAAAGCATGCAAGTATGTTGTAATGCTTCATTTTCAATGGTAATACTTTCTTTTGCAATTCATATCTGCCAGATGAGTGACATACTGAAGTGCCATGTTTCATTTAAACAGAAGTGAATTCTGATGCGAAACGAATCGAATTACCTTTCTGTAATTAAAAAGGAGGGTTTGGGCATTTGAGAGCTGTTTCATGAAGTTTGCACAGTTGTGTACAGACATTCAGATTCCTCTTTTAAAATGACATATTAGCTATCATAATGCATAATGCTTTCTTTTGCAGTGCATATCTGCCAGTGAGTGACATATTGAAATGCCATGTTTCATTTAAAAAGAAGTGAATTCTGATGCGAAACGAATCGAACTAAGCTTTCTGTGCTTACAAAGGGATTTTGGGCAGTTGAGAGCTGTTTCATGAAGTTTGCACAGTTGTGTACTGACATTCAGATTCCTCTTTTAAAATGACATATTAGCTATCATAATGCATAATGCTTTCTTTTGCAATACATTTCTGCCAGAGCGTGTCATATTGAAATGCCATGTTTCATTTAAAAATATAGTGAATTCTGATGCAAAACGAATCGAATTACCTTTCTGTAATTAAAAAGGAGGGTTTGGGCATTTGAGAGCTGTTTCATGAAGTTTGCACAGTTTTGTGCTGACAATCAGATTCCTCCTTTAAAATGACTTAAGTTCTTATAAAGCATGCAAATATGTTGTAATGCTTCATTTTCAATGGTAATACATTCTTTTACACATTCATATCTGCCAATGAGTGACATACTGAAGTGCCATGTTTCGTTTAAACAGAAGTGAATTCTGATGCGAATCGAATCGAACTAGCTTTCTGTGCTTACAAAGGGATTTTTGGGCAGTTGAGAGCTGTTTCATGAAGTTTGCACAGTTGTGTACTGACATTCAGATTCCTCTTTTAAAATGACATATTAGCTATCATAATGCATAATGCTTTCTTTTGCAATACATTTCTGCCAGAGCGTGTCATATTGAAATGCCATGTTTCATTTAAAAATATAGTGAATTCTGATGCAAAACGAATCGAATTACCTTTCTGTAATTAAAAAGGAGGGTTTGGGCATTTGAGAGCTGTTTCATGAAGTTTGCACAGTTTTGTGCTGACAATCAGATTCCTCCTTTAAAATGACTTAAGTTCTTATAAAGCATGCAAGTATGTTGTAATGCTTCATTTTCAATGGTAATACATTCTTTTGCAATGCATATCTGCCAATGAGTGACATATTGAAGTGCCATGTTTCATTTAAAAAGAAGTGAATTCTGATGCAACACGAATCAAACTACTTTTACTGTGATTACAAAGAGGGTTTTGTGCAGTTGAGAGCTTTTTCATGAAGTTTGCACAGTTGTGTACAGACATTCAGATTCCTCTTTTAAAATGACATATTAGCTATCATAATGCATAATGCTTTCTTTTGCAATACATTTCTGCCAGAGCGTGTCATATTGAAATGCCATTTTTCATTTAAATATATAGTGAATTCTGATGCAAAACGAATCGAACTAATTTTCTGTGCTTACAAAGGGGGTTTTGAGAGCTGTTTCATGAAGATTGCACAGTTGTGTATTGACATTCAGATTCCTCTTTTAAAATGACATATTAGCTATCATAATGCTTTCTTTTGCAATACATTTCTGCCAGAGCGTGTCATATTGAAATGCCATTTTTCATTTAAAAATATAGTGAATTCTGATGCAAAACGAATCGAATTACCTTTTTGTAATTAAAAAGGAGGGTTTGGTCATTTGAGAGCTCTTTCATGAAGTTTGCACAGTTTTGTGCTGAAATTCAGATTCCTCCTTTAAAATGACTTAAGTTCTTATAAAGCATGCAAATATGTTGTAATGATTCATTTTCAATGGTAATACTTTCTTTTAACATTCATATCTGCCAATGAGTGACATACTGAAGTGCCATGTTTCGTTTAAACAGAAGTGAATTCTGATGCGAAACGAATCGAACTAGCTTTCTGTTCTTACAAAGGCATTTTGGGCAGTTGAGAGCTGTTTCATGAAGTTTGCACAGTTGTGTACTGACATTCAGATTCCTCTTTTAAAATGACATATTAGCTATCATAATGCTTTCTTTTGCAATACATTACTGCCAGAGCGTGTCATATTGAAATGCCATGTTTCATTTAAAAATATAGTGAATTCTGATGCAAAACGAATCGAATTACCTTTCTGTAATTAAAAAGGAGGGTTTGGGCATTTGAGAGCTGTTTCATGAAGTTTGCACAGTTTTGTGCTGACAATCAGATTCCTCCATTAAAATGACTTAAGTTCTTATAAAGCATGCAAATATGTTGTAATGCTTCATTTTCAATGGTAATACTTTCTTTTAACATTCATATCTGCCAATGAGTGACATACTGAAGTGCCATGTTTCGTTTAAACAGAAGTGAATTCTGATGCGAAACGAATCGAACTAGCTTTCTGTGCTTACAAAGGCATTTTGGGCAGTTGAGAGCTGTTTCATGAAGTTTGCACAGTTGTGTACTGACATTCAGATTCCTCTTTTAAAATGACATATTAGCTATCATAATGCATAATGCTTTCTTTTGCAATACATTTCTGCCAGAGCGTGTCATATTGAAATGCCATGTTTCATTTAAAAATATAGTGAATTCTGATGCAAAACGAATCGAATTACCTTTCTGTAATTACAAAGGAGGGTTTGGGCATTTGAGAGCTGTTTCATGAAGTTTGCACAGTTGTGTACACATTTTCAGATTCCTCTTTTAAAATGACATATTAGCTATCATAATGCATAATGCTTTCTTTTGCAATACATTTCTGACAGAGCGTGTCATATTGAAATGCCATGTTTCATTTAAAAATATAGTGAATTCTGATGCAAAACGAATCGAACTAGCTTTCTGTGCTTACAAAGGCATTTTGGGCAGTTGAGAGCTGTTTCATGAAGTTTGCACAGTTGTGTACTGACATTGAGATTCCTCTTTTAAAATGACATATTAGCTATCATAATGCTTTCTTTTGCAATACATTTCTGCCAGAGCGTGTCATATTGAAATGCCATGTTTCATTTAAAAATATAGTGAATTCTGATGCAAAACGAATCGAATTACCTTTCTGTAATTAAAAAGGAGGGTTTGGGCATTTGAGAGCTGTTTCATGAAGTTTGCACAGTTTTGTGCTGACAATCAGATTCCTCCATTAAAATGACTTAAGTTCTTATAAAGCATGCAAATATGTTGTAATGATTCATTTTCAATGGTAATACTTTCTTTTAACATTCATATCTGCCAATGAGTGACATACTGAAGTGCCATGTTTCGTTTAAACAGAAGTGAATTCTGATGCGAAACGAATCGAACTAGCTTTCTGTTCTTACAAAGGCATTTTGGGCAGTTGAGAGCTGTTTCATGAAGTTTGCACAGTTGTGTACTGACATTCAGATTCCTCTTTTAAAATGACATATTAGCTATCATAATGCTTTCTTTTGCAATACATTACTGCCAGAGCGTGTCATATTGAAATGCCATGTTTCATTTAAAAATATAGTGAATTCTGATGCAAAACGAATCGAATTACCTTTCTGTAATTAAAAAGGAGGGTTTGGGCATTTGAGAGCTGTTTCATGAAGTTTGCACAGTTTTGTGCTGACAATCAGATTCCTCCATTAAAATGACTTAAGTTCTTATAAAGCATGCAAATATGTTGTAATGATTCATTTTCAATGGTAATACTTTCTTTTAACATTCATATCTGCCAATGAGTGACATACTGAAGTGCCATGTTTCGTTTAAACAGAAGTGAATTCTGATGCGAAACGAATCGAATTACCATTCTGTAATTAAAAGGGAGGGTTTGGGCATTTGAGAGCTGTTTCATGAAGTTTGCACAGTTGTGTACTGACATTCAGATTCCTCTTTTAAAATGACATATTAGCTATCATAATGCATAATGCTTTCTTTTGCAGTGCATATCTGCCAGTGAGTGACTATTGAAATGCCATGTTTCATTTAAAAAGAAGTGAATTCTGATGCGAATCGAATCGAACTAAGCTTTCTGTGCTTACAAAGGCATTTTGGGCAGTTGAGAGCTGTTTCATGAAGTTTGCACAGTTGTGTACTGACATTCAGATTCCTCTTTTAAAATGACATATTAGCTATCATAATGCATAATGCTTTCTTTTGCAATACATTTCTGCCAGAGCGTGTCATATTGAAATGCCATGTTTCATTTAAAAATATAGTGAATTCTGATGCAAAACGAATCGAATTACCTTTCTGTAATTAAAAAGGAGGGTTTGGGCATTTGAGAGCTGTTTCATGAAGTTTGCACAGTTTTGTGCTGACAATCAGATTCCTCCTTTAAAATGACTTAAGTTCTTATAAAGCATGCAAATATGTTGTAATGCTTCATTTTCAATGGTAATACTTTCTTTTGCAATGCATATCTGCCAATGAGTGACATATTGAAGTGCCATGTTTCATTTAAAAAGAAGTGAATTCTGATGCGAATCGAATCGAACTAGCTTTCTGTGCTTACAAAGGGATTTTTGGGCAGTTGAGAGCTGTTTCATGATGTTTGCACAGTTGTGTACTGACATTCAGATTCCTCTTTTAAAATGACATATTAGCTATCATAATGCATAATGCTTTCTTTTGCAATACATTTCTGCCAGAGCGTGTCATATTGAAATGCCATGTTTCATTTAAAAATATAGTGAATTCTGATGCAAAACGAATCGAATTACCTTTCTGTAATTAAAAAGGAGGGTTTGGGCATTTGAGAGCTGTTTCATGAAGTTTGCACAGTTTTGTGCTGACAATCAGATTCCTCCTTTAAAATGACTTAAGTTCTTATAAAGCATGCAAGTATGTTGTAATGCTTCATTTTCAATGGTAATACATTCTTTTGCAATGCATATCTGTCAATGAGTGACATATTGAAGTGCCATGTTTCATTTAAAAAGAAGTGAATTCTGATGCAACACGAATCAAACTACTTTTACTGTGATTACTAAGAGGGTTTTGGGCAGTTGAGAGCTTGTTTCATTAAGTTTGCACAGTGGTGTGCTGACATTCAGATTCCTCTTTTAAAATGACATATTAGCTATCATAATGCATAATGCTTTCTTTTGCAATACATACCTGCTAGAGCGTTTCATATTGAAATGCCATGTTTCATTTAAAAATATAGTGAATTCTCATGCAAAACGAATCGAACTAATTTTCTGTGCTTACAAAGGGGGTTTTGAGAGCTGTTTCATGAAGTTTGCACAGTGGTGTGCTGACATTCAGATTCCTCTTTTAAAATGACATATTAGCTATCATAATGCATAATGCTTTCTTTTGCAATACATATCTGCGAGAGCGTGTCATATTGAAATGCCATGTTTCATTTAATAATATAGTGAATTCTGATGCAAAACGAATCGAACTAATTTTCTGTGCTTACAAAGGGGGTTTTGAGAGCTGTTTCATGAAGTTTGCACAGTTTTGTATTGACATTCAGATTCCTCTTTTAAAATGACATATTAGCTATCATAATGCATAATGCTTTCTTTTGCAATACATTTCTGCCAGAGCGTGTCATATTGAAATGCCATGTTTCATTTAAAAATATAGTGAATTCTGAAGCAAAACGAATCGAATTACCTTTCTGTAATTAAAAAGGAGGGTTTGGGCATTTGAGAGCTGTTTCTTGAAGTTTGCTCAGTTTTGTGCTGACAATCAGATTCCTCCATTAAAATGACTTAAGTTCTTATAAAGCATGCAAATATGTTGTAATGATTCATTTTCAATGGTAATACTTTCTTTTAACATTCATATCTGCCAATGAGTGACATACTGAAGTGCCATGTTTCGTTTAAACAGAAGTGAATTCTGATGCGAAACGAATCGAACTAGCTTTCTGTTCTTACAAAGGCATTTTGGGCAGTTGAGAGCTGTTTCATGAAGTTTGCACAGTTGTGTACTGACATTCAGATTCCTCTTTTAAAATGACATATTAGCTATCATAATGCTTTCTTTTGCAATACATTACTGCCAGAGCGTGTCATATTGAAATGCCATGTTTCATTTAAAAATATAGTGAATTCTGATGCAAAACGAATCGAATTACCTTTCTGTAATTAAAAAGGAGGGTTTGGGCATTTGAGAGCTGTTTCATGAAGTTTGCACAGTTTTGTGCTGACAATCAGATTCCTCCATTAAAATGACTAAAGTTCTTATAAAGCATGCAAATATGTTGTAATGCTTCATTTTCAATGCTAATACTTTCTTTTAACATTCATATCTGCCAATGAGTGACATACTGAAGTGCCATGTTTCGTTTAAACAGAAGTGAATTCTGATGCGAAACGAATCGAACTAGCTTTCTGTGCTTACAAAGGCATTTTGGGCAGTTGAGAGCTGTTTCATGAAGTTTGCACAGTTTTGTGCTGACAATAAGATTCCTCCATTAAAATGACTTAAGTTCTTATAAAGCATGCAAATATGTTGTAATGATTCATTTTCAATGGTAATACTTTCTTTTAACATTCATATCTGCCAATGAGTGACATACTGAAGTTCCATGTTTCGTTTAAACAGAAGTGAATTCTGATGCGAAACGAATCGAATTACCATTCTGTAATTAAAAAGGAGGGTTTGGGCATTTGAGAGCTGTTTCATGAAGTTTGCACAGTTGTGTACAGACATTCAGATTCCTCTTTTAAAATGACATATTAGCTATCATAATGCATAATGCTTTCTTTTGCAGTGCATATCTGCCAGTGAGTGACATATTGAAATGCCATGTTTCATTTAAAAACAAGTGAATTCTGATGCGAAACGAATCGAACTAGCTTTCTGTGCTTACAAAGGGATTTTTGGGCAGTTGAGAGCTGTTTCATGAAGTTTGCACAGTTGTGTACTGACATTCAGATTCCTCTTTTAAAATGACATATTAGCTATCATAATGCATAATGCTTTCTTTTGCAATACATTTCTGCCAGAGCGTGTCATATTGAAATGCCATGTTTCATTTAAAAATATAGTGAATTCTGATGCAAAACGAATCGAATTACCTTTCTGTAATTAAAAAGGAGGGTTTGGGCATTTGAGAGCTGTTTCATGAAGTTTGCACAGTTTTGTGCTGACAATCAGATTCCTCCTTTAAAATGACTTAAGTTCTTATAAAGCATGCAAGTATGTTGTAATGCTTCATTTTCAATGGTAATACATTCTTTTGACAATGCATATCTGCCAATGAGTGACATATTGAAGTGCCATGTTTCATTTAAAAAGAAGTGAATTCTGATGCGAAACGAATCGAACTAGCTTTCTGTGCTTACAAAGGGAGTTTTGGGCAGTTGAGAGCTGTTTCATGAAGTTTGCACAGTTGTGTACTGACATTCAGATTCCTCTTTTAAAATGACATATTAGCTATCATAATGCATAATGCTTTCTTTTGCAATACATTTCTGCCAGAGCGTGTCATATTGAAATGCCATGTTTCATTTAAAAATATAGTGAATTCTGATGCAAAACGAATCGAATTACCTTTCTGTAATTAAAAAGGAGGGTTTGGGCATTTGAGAGCTGTTTCATGAAGTTTGCACAGTTTTGTGCTGACAATCAGATTCCTCCTTTAAAATGACTTAAGTTCTTATAAAGCATGCAAGTATGTTGTAATGCTTCATTTTCAATGGTAATACATTCTTTTGCAATGCATATCTGCCAATGAGTGACATATTGAAGTGCCATGTTTCATTTAAAAAGAAGTGAATTCTGATGCAACACGAATCAAACTACTTTTACTGTGATTACTAAGAGGGTTTTGGGCAGTTGAGAGCTTGTTTCATTAAGTTTGCACAGTGGTGTGCTGACATTCAGATTCCTCTTTTAAAATGACATATTAGCTATCATAATGCATAATGCTTTCTTTTGCAATACATATCTGCTAGAGCGTGTCATATTGAAATGCCATGTTTCATTTAAAAATATAGTGAATTCTCATGCAAAACGAATCGAACTAATTTTCTGTGCTTACAAAGGGGGTTTTGAGAGCTGTTTCATGAAGTTTGCACAGTTTTGTATTGACATTCAGATTCCTCTTTTAAAATGACATATTAGCTATCATAATGCATAATGCTTTCTTTTGCAATACATTTCTGCCAGAGCGTGTCATATTGAAATGCCATGTTTCATTTAAAAATATAGTGAATTCTGAAGCAAAACGAATCGAATTACCTTTCTGTAATTAAAAAGGAGGGTTTGGGCATTTGAGAGCTGTTTCTTGAAGTTTGCACAGTTTTGTGCTGACAATCAGATTCCTCCATTAAAATGACTTAAGTTCTTATAAAGCATGCAAATATGTTGTAATGATTCATTTTCAATGGTAATACTTTCTTTTAACATTCATATCTGCCAATGAGTGACATACTGAAGTGCCATGTTTCGTTTAAACAGAAGTGAATTCTGATGCGAAACGAATCGAACTAGCTTTCTGTTCTTACAAAGGCATTTTGGGCAGTTGAGAGCTGTTTCATGAAGTTTGCACAGTTGTGTACTGACATTCAGATTCCTCTTTTAAAATGACATATTAGCTATCATAATGCTTTCTTTTGCAATACATTACTGCCAGAGCGTGTCATATTGAAATGCCATGTTTCATTTAAAAATATAGTGAATTCTGATGCAAAACGAATCGAATTACCTTTCTGTAATTAAAAAGGAGGGTTTGGGCATTTGAGAGCTGTTTCATGAAGTTTGCACAGTTTTGTGCTGACAATCAGATTCCTCCATTAAAATGACTAAAGTTCTTATAAAGCATGCAAATATGTTGTAATGCTTCATTTTCAATGCTAATACTTTCTTTTAACATTCATATCTGCCAATGAGTGACATACTGAAGTGCCATGTTTCGTTTAAACAGAAGTGATTTCTGATGCGAAACGAATCGAACTAGCTTTCTGTGCTTACAAAGGCATTTTGGGCAGTTGAGAGCTGTTTCATGAAGTTTGCACAGTTGTGTACTGACATTCTGATTTCTCTTTTAAAATGACATTTTAGCTATCATAATGCTTTCTTTTGCAATACATTTCTGCCAGAGCGTGTCATATTGGAATGCCAATTTTCATTTAAATATATAGTGAATTCTGATGCAAAAAGAATCGAATTACCTTTCTGTAATTAAAAAGGAGGGTTTGGGCATTTGAGAGCTGTTTCATGAAGTTTGCTCAGTTTTGTGCTGACAATCAGATTCCTCCATTAAAATGACTTCAGTTCTTATAAAGCATGCAAATATGTTGTAATGATTCATTTTCAATGGTAATACTTTCTTTTAACATTCATATCTGCCAATGAGTGACATACTGAAGTGCCATGTTTCGTTTAAACAGAAGTGAATTCTGATGCGAAACGAATCGAATTACCATTCTGTAATTAAAAAGGAGGGTTTGGGCATTTGAGAGCTGTTTCATGAAGTTTGCACAGTTGTGTACAGACATTCAGATTCCTCTTTTAAAATGACATATTAGCTATCATAATGCATAATGCTTTCTTTTGCAGTGCATATCTGCCAGTGAGTGACTTTGAAATGCCATGTTTCATTTAAAAAGAAGTGAATTCTGATGCGAATCGAATCGATCAAGCTTTCTGTGCTTACAAAGGGATTTTTGGGCAGTTGAGAGCTGTTTCATGAAGTTTGCACAGTTGTGTACTGACATTCAGATTCCTCTTTTAAAATGACATATTAGCTATCATAATGCATAATGCTTTCTTTTGCAATACATTTCTGCCAGAGCGTGTCATATTGAAATGCCATGTTTCATTTAAAAATATATTGAATTCTGATGTAAAACGAATCGAATTACCTTTCTGTAATTAAAAAGGAGGGTTTGGGCATTTGAGAGCTGTTTCATGAAGTTTGCACAGTTTTGTGCTGACAATCAGATTCCTCCTTTAAAATGACTTAAGTTCTTATAAAGCATGCAAGTATGTTGTAATGCTTCATTTTCAATGGTAATACATTCTTTTGACAATGCATATCTGCCAATGAGTGACATATTGAAGTGCCATGTATCATTTAAAAAGAATTGAATTCTGATGCGAATGGAATCGAACTAGCTTTCTGTGCTTACAAAAGGATTTTTGGGCAGTTGAGAGCTGTTTCATGAAGTTTGCACAGTTGTGTACTGACATTCAGATTCCTCTTTTAAAATGACATATTAGCTATCATAATGCTTTCTTTTGCAATACATTTCTGCCAGAGCGTGTCATATTGAAATGCCATGTTTCATTTAAAAATATAGTGAATTCTGATGCAAAACGAATCGAATTACCTTTCTGTAATTAAAAAGGAGGGTTTGGGCATTTGAGAGCTGTTTCATGAAGTTTGCACAGTTTTGTGCTGACAATCAGATTCCTCCATTAAAATGACTTAAGTTCTTATAAAGCATGCAAATATGTTGTAATGCTTCATTTTCAATGGTAATACTTTCTTTTAACATTCATATCTGCCAATGAGTGACATACTGAAGTGCCATGTTTCGTTTAAACAGAAGTGAATTCTGATGCGAAACGAATCGAACTAGCTTTCTGTGCTTACAAAGGCATTTTGGGCAGTTGAGAGCTGTTTCATGAAGTTTGCACAGTTGTGTACTGACATTCAGATTCCTCTTTTAAAATGACATATTAGCTATCATAATGCATAATGCTTTCTTTTGCAATACATTTCTGCCAGAGCGTGTCATATTGAAATGCCATGTTTCATTTAAAAATATAGTGAATTCTGATGCAAAACGAATCGAATTACCTTTCTGTAATTAAAAAGGAGGGTTTGGGCATTTGAGAGCTGTTTCATGAAGTTTGCACAGTTTTGTGCTGACAATCAGATTCCTCCTTTAAAATGACTTAAGTTCTTATAAAGCATGCAAATATGTTGTAATGCTTCATTTTCAATGGTAATACTTTCTTTTAACATTCATATCTGCCAATGAGTGACATACTGAAGTGCCATGTTTCGTTTAAACAGAAGTGAATTCTGATGCGAAACGAATCGAACTAGCTTTCTGAGCTTACAAAGGCATTTTTGGGCAGTTGAGAGCTGTTTCATGAAGTTTGCACAGTTGTGTACTGACATTCAGATTCCTCTTTTAAAATGACATATTAGCTATCATAATGCATAATGCTTTCTTTTGCAATACATATCTGCCAGAGCGTGTCATATTGAAATGCCATGTTTCATTTAAAAATATAGTGAATTCTCATGCAAAACGAATCGAACTAATTTTCTGTGCTTACAAAGGGGGTTTTGAGAGCTGTTTCATGAAGTTTGCACAGTTTTGTATTGACATTCAGATTCCTCTTTTAAAATGACATATTAGCTATCATAATGCATAATGCTTTCTTTTGCAATACATTTCTGCCAGAGCGTGTCATATTGAAATGCCATGTTTCATTTAAAAATATAGTGAATTCTGATGCAAAACGAATCGAATTACCTTTCTGTAATTAAAAAGGAGGGTTTGGGCATTTGAGAGCTGTTTCTTGAAGTTTGCACAGTTTTGTGCTGACAATCAGATTCCTCCATTAAAATGACTTAAGTTCTTATAAAGCATGCAAATATGTTGTAATGATTCATTTTCAATGGTAATACTTTCTTTTAACATTCATATCTGCCAATGAGTGACATACTGAAGTGCCATGTTTCGTTTAAACAGAAGTGAATTCTGATGCGAAACGAATCGAACTAGCTTTCTGTTCTTACAAAGGCATTTTGGGCAGTTGAGAGCTGTTTCATGAAGTTTGCACAGTTGTGTACTGACATTCAGATTCCTCTTTTAAAATGACATATTAGCTATCATAATGCTTTCTTTTGCAATACATTACTGCCAGAGCGTGTCATATTGAAATGCCATGTTTCATTTAAAAATATAGTGAATTCTGATGCAAAACGAATCGAATTACCTTTCTGTAATTAAAAAGGAGGGTTTGGGCATTTGAGAGCTGTTTCATGAAGTTTGCACAGTTTTGTGCTGACAAACAGATTCCTCCATTAAAATGACTAAAGTTCTTATAAAGCATGCAAATATGTTGTAATGCTTCATTTTCAATGCTAATACTTTCTTTTAACATTCATATCTGCCAATGAGTGACATACTGAAGTGCCATGTTTCGTTTAAACAGAAGTGATTTCTGATGCGAAACGAATCGAACTAGCTTTCTGTGCTTACAAAGGCATTTTGGGCAGTTGAGAGCTGTTTCATGAAGTTTGCACAGTTTTGTGCTGACAATCAGATTCCTCCATTAAAATGACTTCAGTTCTTATAAAACATGCAAATATGTTGTAATGCTTCATTTTCAATGGTAATACTTTCTTTTAACATTCATATCTGCCAATGAGTGACATACTGAAGTGCCATGTTTCATTTAAACAGATAGTGAATTCTGATGCGAAACGAATCGAATTACCATTCTGTAATTAAAAAGGAGGGTTTGGGCATTTGAGAGCTGTTTCATGAAGTTTGCACAGTTGTGTACAGACATTCAGATTCCTCTTTTAAAATGACATATTAGCTATCATAATGCATAATGCTTTCTTTTGCAGTGCATATCTGCCAGTGAGTGACATTTGAAATGCCATGTTTCATTTAAAAAGAAGTGAATTCTGATGCGAATCGAATCGAACTAGCTTTCTGTGCTTACAAAGGGATTTTTGGGCAGTTGAGAGCTGTTTCATGAAGTTTGCACAGTTGTGTACTGACATTCAGATTCCTCTTTTAAAATGACATATTAGCTATCATAATGCATAATGCTTTCTTTTGCAATACATTTCTGCCAGAGCGTGTCATATTGAAATGCCATGTTTCATTTAAAAATATAGTGAATTCTGATGCAAAACGAATCGAATTACCTTTCTGTAATTAAAAAGGAGGGTTTGGGCATTTGAGAGCTGTTTCATGAAGTTTGCACAGTTTTGTGCTGACAATCAGATTCCTCCTTTAAAATGACTTAAGTTCTTATAAAGCATGCAAGTATGTTGTAATGCTTCATTTTCAATGGTAATACATTCTTTTGCAATGCATATCTGCCAATGAGTGACATATTGAAGTGCCATGTTTCATTTAAAAAGAAGTGAATTCTGATGCGAATCGAATCGAACTAGCTTTCTGTGCTTACAAAGGGATTTTTGGGCAGTTGAGAGCTGTTTCATGAAGTTTGCACAGTTGTGTACTGACATTCAGATTCCTCTTTTAAAATAACATATTAGCTATCATAATGCTTTCTTTTGCAATACATTACTGCAAGAGCGTGTCATATTGAAATGCCTTGTTTCATTTATAAATATAGTGAATTCTGATGCAAAAAGAATCGAATTACCTTTCTGTAATTAAAAAGGAGGGTTTGGGCATTTGAGAGCTGTTTCATGAAGTTTGCACAGTTTTGTGCTGACAATCAGATTCCTCCATTAAAATGACTAAAGTTCTTATAAAGCATGCAAATATGTTGTAATGCTTCATTTTCAATGGTAATACATTCATTTAACATTCATATCTGCCAATGAGTGACATACTGAAGTGCCATGTTTCGTTTAAACAGAAGTGAATTCTGATGCGAAACGAATCGAATTACCATTCTGTAATTAAAAAGGAGGGTTTGGGCATTTGAGAGCTGTTTCATGAAGTTTGCACAGTTTTGTGCTGACAATCAGATTCCTCCTTTAAAATGACTTAAGTTCTTATAAAGCATGCAAGTATGTTGTAATGCTTCATTTTCAATGGTAATACATTCTTTTGCAATGCATATCTGTCAATGAGTGACATATTGAAGTGCCATGTTTCATTTAAAAAGAAGTGAATTCTGATGCGACACGAATCAAACTACTTTTACTGTGATTACTAAGAGGGTTTTGGGCAGTTGAGAGCTTGTTTCATTAAGTTTGCACAGTGGTGTGCTGACATTCAGATTCCTCTTTTAAAATGACATATTAGCTATCATAATGCATAATGCTTTCTTTTGCAATACATATCTGCTAGAGCGTGTCATATTGAAATGCCATGTTTCATTTAAAAATATAGTGAATTCTGATGCAAAAAGAATCGAACTAATTTTCTGTGCTTACAAAGGGGGTTTTGAGAGCTGTTTCATGAAGTTTGCACAGTTTGGTGCAGACAATCAGATTCCTCCTTTAAAATGACATATTAGCTATCATAATGCTTTCTTTTGCAATACATTTCTGCCAGAGCGTGTCATATTGAAATGCCATGTTTCATTTAAAAATATAGTGAATTCTGATGCGAAACGAATCGAATTACCTTTCTGTAATTAAAAAGGAGGGTTTGGGCATTTGAGAGCTGTTTCATGAAGTTTGCACAGTTTTGTGCTGACAATCAGATTCCTCCATTAAAATGACTTCATTTCTTATAAAACATGCAAATATGTTGTAATGCTTCATTTTCAATGCTAATACATTCTTTTGCACATGCATATCTGCCAATGAGTGACATACTGAAGTGCCATGTTTCGTTTAAACAGAAGTGAATTCTGATGCGAAATGAATCGAACTAGCTTTCTGTGCTTACAAAGGGATTTTTGGGCAGTTGAGAGCTGTTTCATGATGTTTGCACTGTTGTGTACTGATATTCAGATTCCTCTTTTAAAATGACATTTTAACTATCATAATGCTTTCTTTTGCAATACATTTCTGCCAGAGCTTGTCATATTGAAATGCCATTTTCAATTAAAAATATAGTGACTTCTGATGCAAAACGAATCGAATTACCTTTCTGTAATTAAAAAGGGGGTTTTGGGCATTTGAGAGCTGTTTCATGAAGTTTGCACAGTTTTGTGCTGACAATCAGATTCCTCCATTAAAATGACTAAAGTTCTTATAAAGCATGCAAATATGTTGTAATGCTTCATTTTCAATGGTAATACATTCTTTTAACATTCATATCTGCCAATGAGTGACATACTGAAGTGCCATGTTTCGTTTAAACAGAAGTGAATTCTGATGCGAAACGAATCGAATTACCATTCTGTAATTAAAAAGGAGGGTTTGGGCATTTGAGAGCTGTTTCATGAAGTTTGCACAGTTTTGTGCTGACAATCAGATTCCTCCTTTAAAATGACTTAAGTTCTTATAAAGCATGCAAGTATGTTGTAATGCTTCATTTTCAATGGTAATACATTCTTTTGCAATGCATATCTGCCAATGAGTGACATATTGAAGTGCCATGTTTCATTTAAAAAGAAGTGAATTCTGATGCAAAACGAATCGAACTACCTTTACTGTGATTACAAAGAGGGTTTTGGGCAGTTGAGAGCTTGTTTCATGAAGTTTGCACAGTTGTGTGCTGACATTCAGATTCCTCTTTTAAAATGACATATTAGCTATCATAATGCATAATGCTTTCTTTTGCAATACATATCTGCTAGAGCGTGTCATATTGAAATGCCATGTTTCATTTAAAAATATAGTGAATTCTCATGCAAAACGAATCGAACTAATTTTCTGTGCTTACAAAGGGGGTTTTGAGAGCTGTTTCATGAAGTTTGCACAGTTTTGTATTGACATTCAGATTCCTCTTTTAAAATGACATATTAGCTATCATAATGCATAATGCTTTCTTTTGCAATACATTTCTGCCAGAGCGTGTCATATTGAAATGCCATGTTTCATTTAAAAATATAGTGAATTCTGATGCAAAACGAATCGAATTACCTTTCTGTAATTAAAAAGGAGGGTTTGGGCATTTGAGAGCTGTTTCATGAAGTTTGCACAGTTTTGTGCTGACAATCAGATTCCTCCATTAAAATGACTTAAGTTCTTATAAAGCATGCAAATATGTTGTAATGCTTCATTTTCAATGGTAATACATTCATTTAACATTCATATCTGCCAATGAGTGACATACTGAAGTGCCATGTTTCGTTTAAACAGAAGTGAATTCTGATGCGAAACGAATCGAATTACCATTCTGTAATTAAAAAGGAGGGTTTGGGCATTTGAGAGCTGTTTCATGAAGTTTGCACAGTTTTGTGCTGACAATCAGATTCCTCCTTTAAAATGACTTAAGTTCTTATAAAGCATGCAAGTATGTTGTAATGCTTCATTTTCAATGGTAATACATTCTTTTGCAATGCATATCTGTCAATGAGTGACATATTGAAGTGCCATGTTTCATTTAAAAAGAAGTGAATTCTGATGCAACACGAATCAAACTACTTTTACTGTGATTACTAAGAGGGTTTTGGGCAGTTGAGAGCTTGTTTCATTAAGTTTGCACAGTGGTGTGCTGACATTCAGATTCCTCTTTTAAAATGACATATTAGCTATCATAATGCATAATGCTTTCTTTTGCAATACATACCTGCTAGAGCGTTTCATATTGAAATGCCATGTTTCATTTAAAAATATAGTGAATTCTCATGCAAAACGAATCGAACTAATTTTCTGTGCTTACAAAGGGGGTTTTGAGAGCTGTTTCATGAAGTTTGCACAGTTTTGTATTGACATTCAGATTCCTCTTTTAAAATGACATATTAGCTATCATAATGCATAATGCTTTCTTTTGCAATACATTTCTGCCAGAGCGTGTCATATTGAAATGCCATGTTTCATTTAAAAATATAGTGAATTCTGAAGCAAAACGAATCGAATTACCTTTCTGTAATTAAAAAGGAGGGTTTGGGCATTTGAGAGCTGTTTCTTGAAGTTTGCACAGTTTTGTGCTGACAATCAGATTCCTCCATTAAAATGACTTAAGTTCTTATAAAGCATGCAAATATGTTGTAATGATTCATTTTCAATGGTAATACTTTCTTTTAACATTCAAATCTGCCAATGAGTGACATACTGAAGTGCCATGTTTCGTTTAAACAGAAGTGAATTCTGATGCGAAACGAATCGAACTAGCTTTCTGTTCTTACAAAGGCATTTTGGGCAGTTGAGAGCTGTTTCATGAAGTTTGCACAGTTGTGTACTGACATTCAGATTCCTCTTTTAAAATGACATATTAGCTATCATAATGCTTTCTTTTGCAATACATTACTGCCAGAGCGTGTCATATTGAAATGCCATGTTTCATTTAAAAATATAGTGAATTCTGATGCAAAACGAATCGAATTACCTTTCTGTAATTAAAAAGGAGGGTTTGGGCATTTGAGAGCTGTTTCATGAAGTTTGCACAGTTTTGTGCTGACAATCAGATTCCTCCATTAAAATGACTAAAGTTCTTATAAAGCATGCAAATATGTTGTAATGCTTCATTTTCAATGCTAATACTTTCTTTTAACATTCATATCTGCCAATGAGTGACATACTGAAGTGCCATGTTTCGTTTAAACAGAAGTGAATTCTGATGCGAAACGAATCGAACTAGCTTTCTGTGCTTACAAAGGCATTTTGGGCAGTTGAGAGCTGTTTCATGAAGTTTGCACAGTTGTGTACTGACATTCAGATTCCTCTTTTAAAATGACATTTTAGCTATCATAATGCTTTCTTTTGCAATACATTTCTGCCAGAGCGTGTCATATTGAAATGCCATTTTTCATTTAAAAATATAGTGAATTCTGATGCAAAACGAATCGAATTACCTTTCTGTAATTAAAAAGGAGGGTTTGTGCATTTGAGAGCTGTTTCATGAAGTTTGCTCAGTTTTGTGCTGACAATCAGATTCCTCCGTTAAAATGACTTCAGTTCTTATAAAGCATGCAAATATGTTGTAATGCTTCATTTTCAATGGTAATACATTCTTTTAACATTCATATCTGCCAATGAGTGACATACTGAAGTGCCATGTTTCGTTTAAACAGAAGTGAATTCTGATGCGAAACGAATCGAATTACCATTCTGTAATTAAAAAGGAGGGTTTGGGCATTTGAGAGCTGTTTCATGAAGTTTGCACAGTTGTGTACAGACATTCAGATTCCTCTTTTAAAATGACATATTAGCTATCATAATGCATAATGCTTTCTTTTGCAGTGCATATCTGCCAGTGAGTGACTTTGAAATGCCATGTTTCATTTAAAAAGAAATGAATACTGATGCGAAACGAATCGAACTAAATTTCTGCACTTAAAAAGGGGGTTTTGAGAGATGTTTCATGAAGTTTGCACAGTTTTGTGCTGACAATCAGATTCCTCCTTTAAAATGACTTAAGTTCTTATAAAGCATGCAAGTATGTTGTAATGCTTCATTTTCAATGGTAATACATTCTTTTGCAATGCATATCTGCCAATGAGTGACATATTGAAGTGCCATGTTTCATTTAAAAAGAAGTGAATTCTGATGCGAATCGAATCGATCTAGCTTTCTGTGCTTACAAAGGGATTTTTGGGCACTTGAGAGCTGTTTCATGAAGTTTGCACAGTTGTGTACTGACATTCAGATTCCTCTTTTAAAATGACATATTAGCTATCATAATGCATAATGCTTTCTTTTGCAATACATTTCTGCCAGGGCGTGTCATATTGAAATGCCATGTTTCATTTAAAAATATATTGAATTCTGATGCAAAACGAATCGAATTACCTTTCTGTAATTAAAAAGGAGGGTTTGGGCATTTGAGAGCTGTTTCATGAAGTTTGCACAGTTTTGTGCTGACAATAAGATTCCTCCATTAAAATGACTTAAGTTCTTATAAAGCATGCAAATATGTTGTAATGATTCATTTTCAATGGTAATACTTTCTTTTAACATTCATATCTGCCAATGAGTGACATACTGAAGTTCCATGTTTCGTTTAAACAGAAGTGAATTCTGATGCGAAACGAATCGAACTAGCTTTCTGTTCTTACAAAGGCATTTTGGGCAGTTGAGAGCTGTTTCATGAAGTTTGCACAGTTGTGTACTGACATTCAGATTCCTCTTTTAAAATGACATATTAGCTATCATAATGCTTTCTTTTGCAATACATTACTGCCAGAGCGTGTCATATTGAAATGCCATGTTTCATTTAAAAATATAGTGAATTCTGATGCAAAACGAATCGAATTACCTTTCTGTAATTAAAAAGGAGGGTTTGGGCATTTGAGAGCTGTTTCATGAAGTTTGCACAGTTTTGTGCTGACAATCAGATTCCTCCATTAAAATGACTAAAGTTCTTATAAAGCATGCAAATATGTTGTAATGCTTCATTTTCAATGGTAATACATTCTTTTAACATTCATATCTGCCAATGAGTGACATACTGAAGTGCCATGTTTCGTTTAAACAGAAGTGAATTCTGATGCGAAACGAATCGAATTACCATTCTGTAATTAAAAAGGAGGGTTTGGGCATTTGAGAGCTGTTTCATGAAGTTTGCACAGTTGTGTACAGACATTCAGATTCCTCTTTTAAAATGACATATTAGCTATCATAATGCATAATGCTTTCTTTTGCAGTGCATATCTGCCAGTGAGTGACTTTGAAATGCCATGTTTCATTTAAAAAGAAGTGAATTCTGATGCGAAACGAATCGAACTAAGCTTTCTGTGCTTACAAAGGGATTTTTGGGCAGTTGAGAGCTGTTTCATGAAGTTTGCACAGTTGTGTACTGACATTCAGATTCCTCTTTTAAAATGACATATTAGCTATCATAATGCATAATGCTTTCTTTTGCAATACATTTCTGCCAGAGCGTGTCATATTGAAATGCCATGTTTCATTTAAAAATATATTGAATTCTGATGTAAAACGAATCGAATTACCTTTCTGTAATTAAAAAGGAGGGTTTGGGCATTTGAGAGCTGTTTCATGAAGTTTGCACAGTTTTGTGCTGACAATCAGATTCCTCCTTTAAAATGACTTAAGTTCTTATAAAGCATGCAAATATGTTGTAATGATTCATTTTCAATGGTAATACTTTCTTTTAACATTCATATCTGCCAATGAGTGACATACTGAAGTTCCATGTTTCGTTTAAACAGAAGTGAATTCTGATGCGAAACGAATCGAACTAGCTTTCTGTTCTTACAAAGGCATTTTGGGCAGTTGAGAGCTGTTTCATGAAGTTTGCACAGTTGTGTGCTGACATTCAGATTCCTCTTTTAAAATGACATATTAGCTATCATAATGCATAATGCTTTCTTTTGCAATACATACCTGCTAGAGCGTTTCATATTGAAATGCCATGTTTCATTTAAAAATATAGTGAATTCTCATGCAAAACGAATCGAACTAATTTTCTGTGCTTACAAAGGAGGGTTTGGGCATTTGAGAGCTGTTTCATGAAGTTTGCACAGTTGTGTGCTGACATTCAGATTCCTCTTTTAAAATGACATATTAGCTATCATAATGCATAATGCTTTCTTTTGCAATACATACCTGCTAGAGCGTTTCATATTGAAATGCCATGTTTCATTTAAAAATATAGTGAATTCTCATGCAAAACGAATCGAACTAATTTTCTGTGCTTACAAAGGGGGTTTTGAGAGCTGTTTCATGAAGTTTGCACAGTTGTGTACTGACATTCAGATTCCTCTTTTAAAATGACATATTAGCTATCATAATGCTTTCTTTTGCAATACATTACTGCCAGAGCGTGTCATATTGAAATGCCATGTTTCATTTAAAAATATAGTGAATTCTGATGCAAAACGAATCGAATTACCTTTCTGTAATTAAAAAGGAGGGTTTGGGCATTTGAGAGCTGTTTCATGAAGTTTGCACAGTTTTGTGCTGACAATCAGATTCCTCCATTAAAATGACTAAAGTTCTTATAAAGCATGCAAATATGTTGTAATGCTTCATTTTCAATGGTAATACATTCTTTTAACATTCATATCTGCCAATGAGTGACATACTGAAGTGCCATGTTTCGTTTAAACAGAAGTGAATTCTGATGCGAAACGAATCGAATTACCATTCTGTAATTAAAAAGGAGGGTTTGGGCATTTGAGAGCTGTTTCATGAAGTTTGCACAGTTGTGTACAGACATTCAGATTCCTCTTTTAAAATGACATATTAGCTATCATAATGCATAATGCTTTCTTTTGCAGTGCATATCTGCCAGTGAGTGACTTTGAAATGCCATGTTTCATTTAAAAAGAAATGAATACTGATGCGAAACGAATCGAACTAATTTTCTGCGCTTACAAATTGGGTTTTGAGAGATGTTTCATGAAGTTTGCACAGTTTTGTGCTGACAATCAGATTCCTCCTTTAAAATGACTTAAGTTCTTATAAAGCATGCAAGTATGTTGTAATGCTTCATTTTCAATGGTAATACATTCTTTTGCAATGCATATCTGCCAATGAGTGACATAATGAAGTGCCATGTTTCATTTAAAAAGAAGTGAATTCTGATGCGAATCGAATCGATCTAGCTTTCTGTGCTTACAAAGGGATTTTTGGGCAGTTGAGAGCTGTTTCATGAAGATTGCACAGTTGTGTACTGACATTCAGATTCCTCTTTTAAAATGACATATTAGCTATCATAATGCATAATGCTTTCTTTTGCAATACATTTCTGCCAGAGCGTGTCATATTGAAATGCCATGTTTCATTTAAAAATATATTGAATTCTGATGCAAAACTAATCGAATTACCTTTCTGTAATTAAAAAGGAGGGTTTGGGCATTTGAGAGCTGTTTCATGAAGTTTGCACGGTTTTGTGCTGACAATCAGATTCCTCCTTTAAAATGACTTAAGTTCTTATAAAGCATGCAAGTATGTTGTAATGCTTCATTTTCAATGGTAATACATTCTTTTGCAATGCATATCTGCCAATGAGTGACATATTGAAGTGCCATGTTTCATTTAAAAAGAAGTGAATTCTGATGCGAATCGAATCGATCTAGCTTTCTGTGCTTACAAAGGGATTTTTGGGCAGTTGAGAGCTTGTTTCATTAAGTTTGCACAGTGGGGTGCTGACATTCAGATTCCTCTTTTAAAATGACATATTAGCTATCATAATGCATAATGCTTTCTTTTGCAATACATATCTGCAAGAGCGTGTCATATTGAAATGCCATGTTTCATTTAAAAAAATAGTGAATTTTGATGCAAAACGAATAGAATTAGCTTTCTGTAATTAAAAAGGAGGGTTTGGGCATTTGAGAGCTGTTTCATGAAGTTTGCACAGTTGTGTACAGACAATCAGATTCCTCTTTTAAAATGACATATTAGCTATCATAATGCATAATGCTTTCTTTTGCAGTGCATATCTGCCAGTGAGTGACATATGAAATGCCATGTTTCATTTAAAAAGAAATGAATACTGATGCGAAACGAATCGAACTAATTTTCTGTGCTTACAAAGGGGGTTTTGTGAGCAGTTTCATGAAGTTTGCACAGTTGTGTACAGACAATCAGATTCCTCTTTTAAAATGACATATTAGCTATCATAATGCATAATGCTTTCTTTTGCAGTGCATATCTGCCAGTGAGTGACTTTGAAATGCCATGTTTCATTTAAAAAGAAATGAATACTGATGCGAAACGAATCGAACTAATTTTCTGCGCTTACAAATTGGGTTTTGAGAGATGTTTCATGAAGTTTGCACAGTTTTGTGCTGACAATCAGATTCCTCCTTTAAAATGACTTAAGTTCTTATAAAGCATGCAAGTATGTTGTAATGCTTCATTTTCAATGGTAATACATTCTTTTGCAATGCATATCTGCCAATGAGTGACATATTGAAGTGCCATGTATCATTTAAAAAGAAGTGAATTCTGATGCGAATCGAATCTATCTAGCTTTCTGTGCTTACAAAGGGATTTTTGGGCAGTTGAGAGCTGTTTCATGAAGTTTGCACAGTTGTGTACTGACATTCAGATTCCTCTTTTAAAATGACATATTAGCTATCATAATGCATAATGCTTTCTTTTGCAATACATTTCTGCCAGAGCGTGTCATATTGAAATGCCATGTTTCATTTAAAAATATATTGAATTCTGATGCAAAACGAATCGAATTACCTTTCTGTAATTAAAAAGGAGGGTTTGGGCATTTGAGAGCTGTTTCATGAAGTTTGCACAGTTTTGTGCTGACAATCAGATTCCTCCTTTAAAATGACTTAAGTTCTTATAAAGCATGCAAGTATGTTGTAATGCTTCATTTTCAATGGTAATACATTCTTTTGCAATGCATATCTGTCAATGAGTGACATATTGAAGTGCCATGTTTCATTTAAAAAGAAGTGAATTCTGATGCAACACGAATCAAACTACTTTTAATGTGATTAATAAGACAGTTTTGGGCAGTTGAGAGCTTGTTTCATTAAGTTTGCACAGTGGGGTGCTGACATTCAGATTCCTCTTTTAAAATGACATATTAGCTATCATAATGCATAATGCTTTCTTTTGCAGTGCATATCTGCCAGTGAGTGACATTGAAATGCCATGTTTCATTTAAAAAGAAATGAATACTGATGCGAAACGAATCGAACTAATTTTCTGTGCTTACAAAGGGGGTTTTGTGAGCAGTTTCATGAAGTTTGCACTGTTGTGTACAGACATTCAGATTCCTCTTTTAAAATGACATATTAGCTATCATAATGCATAATGCTTTCTTTTGCAGTGCATATCTGCCAGTGAGTGACATTGAAATGCTATGTTTCTTTTGAAAAGAAATGAATACTTATGCGAAACGAATCGAACTAATTTTCTGTGCTTACAAAGGGGGTTTTGAGAGCTGTTTCATGAAGTTTGCACAGTTTTGTATTGACATTCAGATTCCTCTTTTAAAATGACATATTAGCAATCATAATGCATAATGCTTTCTTTTGCAATACATTTCTGCCAGAGCGTGTCATATTGAAATGCCATGTTTCATTTAAAAATATAGTGAATTCTCATGCAAAACGAATCGAACTAATTTTCTGTGCTTACAAAGGGGGTTTTGAGAGCTGTTTCATGAAGTTTGCACAGTTTTGTGCTGACAATCAGATTCCTCTTTTAAAATGACTTAAGTTCTTATAAAGCATGCATATATGTTGTAATGCTTCATTTTCAATGGTAATACATTCTTTTGCAATGCATATCTGCCAATGAGTGACATATTGAAGTGCCATGTTTCATTTAAAAAGAAGTGAATTCTGATGCGAATCGAATCGCACTAGCTTTCTGTGCTTACAAAGGCATTTTTGGGCAGTTGAGAGCTGTTTCATGAAGTTTGCACAGTTGTGTACTGACATTCAGATTCCTCTTTTAAAATGACATATTAGCTATCATAATGCATAATGCTTTCTTTTGCAATACATTTCTGCCAGAGCGTGTCATATTGAAATGCCATATTTCATTTAAAAATATAGTGAATTCTGATGCAAAATGAATCGAACTAATTTTCTGTGCTTACAAAGGGGGTTTTGAGAGCTGTTTCATGAAGTTTGCACAGTTGTGTACAGACAATCAGATTCCTCTTTTAAAATGACATATTAGCTATCATAATGCATAATGCTTTCTTTTGCAGTGCATATCTGCCAGTGAGTGACATTGAAATGCCATGTTTCATTTAAAAAGAAATGAATACTGATGCGAAACGAATCGAACTAATTTTCTGTGCTTACAAAGGGGGTTTTGAGAGCTGTTTCATGAAGTTTGCACAGTTGTGTACAGACATTCAGATTCCTCTTTTAAAATGACATATTAGCTATCATAATGCATAATGCTTTCTTTTGCAATACATTTCTGCCAGAGCGTGTCATATTGAAATGCCATGTTTCATTTAAAAATATAGTGAATTCTGAAGCAAAACGAATCGAATTACCTTTCTGTAATTAAAAAGGAGGGTTTGGGCATTTGAGAGCTTTTTCTTGAAGTTTGCACAGTTTTGTGCTGACAATCAGATTCCTCCATTAAAATGACTTAAGTTCTTATAAAGCATGCAAATATGTTGTAATGATTCATTTTCAATGGTAATACTTTCTTTTAACATTCATATCTGCCAATGAGTGACATACTGAAGTGCCATGTTTCGTTTAAACAGAAATGAATTCTGATGCGAAACGAATCGAACTAGCTTTCTGTTCTTACAAAGGCATTTTGGGCAGTTGAGAGCTGTTTCATGAAGTTTGCACAGTTGTGTACTGACATTCAGATTCCTCTTTTAAAATGACATATTAGCTATCATGATGCTTTCTTTTGCAATACATTACTGCCAGAGCGTGTCATATTGAAATGCCTTGTTTCATTTAAAAATATAGTGAAATCTGATGCAAAACGAATCGAATTACCTTTCTGTAATTAAAAAGGAGGGTTTGGGCATTTGAGAGCTGTTTCATGAAGTTTGCACTGTTTTGTGCTGACAATCAGATTCCTCCATTAAAATGACTTCAGTTCTTATAAAGCATGCAAATATGTTGTAATGCTTCATTTTCAATGGTAATACATTCATTTAACATTCATATCTGCCAATGAGTGACATAATGAAGTGCCATTTTTCATTTAAACAGAAGTGAATTCTGATGCGAAACGAATCGAATTACCATTCTGTAATTAAAAAGGAGGGTTTGGGCATTTGAGAGCTGTTTCATGAAATTTGCACAGTTGTGTACAGACATTCAGATTCCTCTTTTAAAATGACATAGCTATCATAATGCATAATGCTTTCTTTTGCAGTGCATATCTGCCAGTGAGTGACTTTGAAATGCCATGTTTCATTTAAAAAGAAATGAATATTGATGCGAAACGTATCAAACTAATTTTCTGCGCTTACAAAGGGGGTTTTGAGAGATGTTTCATGAAGTTTGCACAGTTGTGTACAGACATTCAGATTCCTCTTTTAAAAAGACATATTAGCTATCATAATGCATAATGCTTTCTTTTGCAGTGCATATCTGCCAATGAGTGACATATTGAAGTGCCATGTTTCATTTAAAAAGAAATGAATACTGATGCGAAACGAATCGAACTAATTTTCTGTGCTTACAAAGGGGGTTTTCAGAGCTGTTTCATGAAGTTTGCACAGTTTTGTGCTGACAGTCAGATTCCTCCTTTAAAATGACTTAAGTTCTTATAAATCATGCAAGTATGTTGTAATGCTTCATTTTCAATGGTAATACATTCTTTTGAAATGCATATCTGCCAATGAATGACATATTGAAGTGCCATGTTTCATTTAAAAAGAAGTGAATTCTGATGCAACACGAATCAAACTACTTTTACTGTGATTACAAAGAGGGTTTTGGGCAGTTGAGAGCTTGTTTCATTAAGTTTGCACAGTGGTGTGCTGACATTCAGATTCCTCTTTTAAAATGACATATTAGCTATCATAATGCATAATGCTTTCTTTTGCAATTCATATTTTCGAGAGCGTGTCATATTGAAATGCCATGTTTCATTTAAAAATATAGTGAATTCTCATGCAAAACGAATCGAACTAATTTTCTGTGCTTACAAAGGGGGTTTTGAGAGCTGTTTCATGAAGTTTGCACAGTTTTGTGCTGACAATCAGATTCCTCCTTTAAAATGACTTAAGTTCTTATAAAGCATGCAAGTATTTTGTAATGCTTCATTTTCTTTGGTAATACATTCTTTTGCAATGCATATCTGCCAATCAGTGACATATTGAAGTGCCATGTTTCATTTAAAAAGAAGTGAATTCTGATGCAACACGAATCAAACTACTTTTACTGTGATAACAAAGAGGGTTTTGGGCAGTTGAGAACTTGTTTCATTAAGTTTGCACAGTGGTGTGCTGACATTCAGATTCCTCTTTTAAAATGACATATTAGCAATCATAATGCATAATGCTTTCTTTTGCAATACATATCTGCGAGAGCGTGTCATATTGAAATGCCATGTTTCATTTAAAAATATAGTGAATTCTGATGCAAAACGAATCGAATTACCTTTCTGTAATTAAAAAGGAGGGTTTGGGCATTTGAGAGCTGTTTCTTGAAGTTTGCTCAGTTTTGTGCTGACAATCAGATTCCTCCTTTAAAATGACTTATGTTCTTATAAAGCATGCAAGTATGTTGTAATGCTTCATTTTCATTGGTAATACATTCTTTTGCAATGCATATCTGCCAATGAGTGACATATTGAAGTGCCATGTTTCATTTAAAAAGAAGTGAATTCTGATGCAACACGAATCAAACTGCTTTTACTGTGATTACAAAGAGGGTTTTGGGCAGTTGAGAGCTTGTTTCATTAAGTTTGCACAGTGGTGTGCTGACATTCAGATTCCTCTTTTAAAATGACATATTAGCTATCATAATGCATAATGCTTTCTTTTGCAATACATATCTGCGAGAGCGTGTCATATTGAAATGCCATGTTTCATTTAAAAATATAGTGAATTCTGATGCAAAACGAATCGAACTAATTTTCTGTGCTTACAACGGGGGTTTTGAGAGCTGTTTCTTGAAGTTTGCTCAGTTTTGTGCTGACAATCAGATTCCTCCTTTAAAATGACTTATGTTCTTATAAAGCATGCAAGTATGTTGTAATGCTTCATTTTCATTGGTAATACATTCTTTTGCAATGCATATCTGCCAATGAGTGACATATTGAAGTGCCATGTTTCATTTAAAAAAATAGTGAATTCTGATGCAAAAAGAATAGAATTAGCTTTCAGTAATTAAAAAGAAGGGTTTGGGCATTTGAGAGCTGTTTCATGAAGTTTGCACAGTTGTGTACAGACAATCAGATTCCTCTTTTAAAATGACATATTAGCTATCATAATGCATAATGCTTTCTTTTGCAGTGCATATCTGCCAGTGAGTGACATTGAAATGCCATGTTTCATTTAAAAAGAAATGAATACTGATGCGAAACGAATCGAACTAATTTTCTGTGCTTACAAAGGGGGTTTTGAGAGCAGTTTCATGAAGTTTGCACAGTTGTGTACAGACATTCAGATTCCTCTTTTAAAATGACATATTAGCTATCATAATGCATAATGCTTTCTTTTGCAGTGCATATCTGCCAGTGAGTGACATTGAAATGCTATGTTTCTTTTGAAAAGAAATGAATACTTATGCGAAAAGATTCGAACTAATTTTCTGAGCTTACAAAGGGGGTTTTGAGAGCTGTTTCATGAAGTTTGCACAGTTGTGTACTGACATTCAGATTCCTCTTTTAAAATGACATATTAGCTATCATAATGCATAATTCTTTCTTTTGCAGTGCATATCTGCCAGTAAGTGACTTTGAAATGCCATGTTTCATTTAAAAAGAAATGAATACTGATGCGAAACGAATCGAACTAATTTTCTGTGCTTACAAAGGGGGTTTTGAGAGATGTTTCATGAAGTTTGCACAGTTGTGTACAGACATTCAGATTCTTCTTTTAAAATGACATATTAGCTATCATAATGCATAATGCTTTCTTTTGCAGTGCATATCTGCCAGTGAGTGACATTTAAATGCTATGTTTCATTTAAAAAGATATGAATACTTATGCGAAACGAATCGAACTAATTTTCTGTGCTAACAAAAGGGGTTTTGAGAGCTGTTTCATGAAGTTTGCACAGTTTTGTGCTGACAATCAGATTCCTCCTTTAAAATGACTTAAGTTCTTATAAAGCATGCAAGTATGTTGTAATGCTTCATTTTCAATGGTAATACATTCTTTTGCAATGCATATCTGCCAATGAGTGACATATTGAAGTGCCATGTTTCATTTAAAAAAATAGTGAATTCTGATGCAAAAAGAAGAGAATTAGCTTTCTGTAATTAAAAAGGAGGGTTTGGGCATTTGAGAGCTGTTTCATGAAGTTTGCACAGTTGTGTACAGACAATCAGATTCCTCTTTTAAAATGACATATTAGCTATCATAATGCATAATGCTTTCTTTTGCAGTGCATATCTGCCAGTGAGTGACATTGAAATGCTATGTTTCTTTTGAAAAGAAATGAATACTTATGCGAAAAGATTCGAACTAATTTTCTGAGCTTACAAAGGGGGTTTTGAGAGCTGTTTCATGAAGTTTGCACAGTTTTGTATTGACATTCAGATTCCTCTTTTAAAATGACATATTAGCTATCATAATGCATAATGCTTTCTTTTGCAGTGCATATCTGCCAGTGAGTGACATTGAAATGCTATGTTTCTTTTGAAAAGAAATGAATACTTATGCGAAACGAATCGAACTAATTTTCTGTGCTTACAAAGGGGGTTTTGAAAGCTGTTTCATGAAGTTTGCACAGTTTTGTATTGACATTCAGATTCCTCTTTTAAAATGACATATTAGCTATCATAATGCATAATGCTTTCTTTTGCAATACATTACTGCCAGAGCGTGTCATATTGAAATGCCATGTTTCATTTAAAAATATAGTGAATTCTGAATGTAAAACGAATCGAATTACCTTTCTGTAATTAAAAAGGAGGGTTTGGGCATTTGAGAGCTGTTTCATGAAGTTTGCACAGTTTTGTGCTGACAATCAGATTCCTCCATTAAAATGACTAAAGTTCTTATAAAGCATGCAAATATGTTGTAATGCTTCATTTTCAATGCTAATACTTTCTTTTAACATTCATATCTGCCAATGAGTGACATACTGAAGTGCCATGTTTCGTTTAAACAGAAGTGAATTCTGATGCGAAACGAATCGAACTAGCTTTCTGTGCTTACAAAGGCATTTTGGGCAGTTGAGAGCTGTTTCATGAAGTTTGCACAGTTGTGTACTGACATTCAGATTCCTCTTTTAAAATGACATTTTAGCTATCATAATGCTTTCATTTGCAATACATTTCTGCCAGAGCGTGTCATATTGAAATGCCATTTTTCATTTAAAAATATAGTGAATTCTGATGCAAAACGAATCGAATTACCTTTCTGTAATTAAAAAGGAGGGTTTGGGCATTTGAGAGCTGTTTCATGAAGTTTGCTCAGTTTTGTGCTGACAATCAGATTCCTCCATTAAAATGACTTCAGTTCTTATAAAGCATGCAAATATGTTGTAATGCTTCATTTTCAATGGTAATACATTCTTTTAACATTCATATCTGCCAATGAGTGACATACTGAAGTGCCATGTTTCGTTTAAACAGAAGTGAATTCTGATGCAAAACGAATCGAATTACCATTCTGTAATTAAAAAGGAGGGTTTGGGCATTTGAGAGCTGTTTCATGAAGTTTGCTCAGTTTTGTGCTGACAATCAGATTCCTCCATTAAAATGACTTCAGTTCTTATAAAGCATGCAAATATGTTGTAATGCTTCATTTTCAATGGTAATACATTCTTTTAACATTCATATCTGCCAATGAGGGACATACTGAAGTGCCATGTTTCATTTAAACAGAAGTGAATTCTGATGCAACACGAATCAAACTACTTTTACGGTGATTACAAAGAGGGTTTTGGGCAGTTGAGAGCTTGTTTCATTAAGTTTGCACAGTGGTGTGCTGACATTCAGATTCCTCTTTTAAAATGACATATTAGCTATCATAATGCATAATGCTTTCTTTTGCAGTGCATATCTGCCAGTGAGTGACATTGAAATGCCATGTTTCATTTAAAAAGAAATGAATACTGATGCGAAACGAATCGAACTAATTTTCTGTGCTTACAAAGGGGGTTTTGAGAGCAGTTTCATGAAGTTTGCACAGTTGTGTACAGACATTCAGATTCCTCTTTTAAAATGACATATTAGCTATCATAATGCATAATGCTTTCTTTTGCAGTGCATATCTGCCAGTGAGTGACATTGAAATGCTATGTTTCTTTTGAAAAGAAATGAATACTTATGCGAAAAGATTCGAACTAATTTTCTGTGCTTACAAAGGGGGTTTTGAGAGCTGTTTCATGAAGTTTGCACAGTTTTGTATTGACATTCAGATTCCTCTTTTAAAATGACATATTAGCTATCATAATGCATAATGCTTTCTTTTGCAGTGCAGATCTGCCAATGAGTGACATTGAAATGCTATGTTTCTTTTGAAAAGAAATGAATACTTATGCGAAACGAATCGAACTAATTTTCTGTGCTTACAAAGGGGGTTTTGAAAGCTGTTTCATGAAGTTTGCACAGTTTTGTATTGACATTCAGATTCCTCTTTTAAAATGACATATTAGCTATCATAATGCATAATGCTTTCTTTTGCAATACATTACTGCCAGAGCGTGTCATATTGAAATGCCATGTTTCATTTAAAAATATAGTGAATTCTGAATTAAAACGAATCGAATTACCTTTCTGTAATTAAAAAGGAGGGTTTGGGCATTTGAGAGCTGTTTCATGAAGTTTGCACAGTTTTGTGCTGACAATCAGATTCCTCCATTAAAATGACTAAAGTTCTTATAAAGCATGCAAATATGTTGTAATGCTGCATTTTCAATGCTAATACTTTCTTTTAACATTCATATCTGCCAATGAGTGACATACTGAAGTGCCATGTTTCGTTTAAACAGAAGTGAATTCTGATGCAACACGAATCAAACTACTTTTACTGTGATTACAAAGAGGGTTTTGGGCAGTTGAGAGCTTGTTTCATTAAGTTTGCACAGTGGTGTGCTGACATTCAGATTCCTCTTTTAAAATGACATATTAGCTATCATAATGCATAATGCTTTCTTTTGCAATACATATCTGCAAGAGCGTGTCATATTGAAATGCCATGTTTCATTTAAAAATATAGTGAATTCTCATGTAAAAAGAATCAAACTAATTTTCTGTGCTTACAAAGGGGGTTTTGAGAGCTGTTTCATGAAGTTTGCACAGTTTTGTGCTGACAATCAAATTCCTCCTTTAAAATGACTTAAGTTCTTATAAAGCATGCAAGTATGTTGTAATGCTTCATTTTCAATGGTAATACATTCTTTTGCAATGCATATCTGCCAATGAGTGACATATTGAAGTGCCATGTTTCATTTAAAAAAATAGTGAATTCTGATGCAAAACGAATAGAATTATCTTTCTGTAATTAAAAAGGAGGGTTTGGGCATTTGAGAGCTGTTTCATTAAGTTTGCACAGTTGTGTACAGACAATCAGATTCCTCCTTTAAAATGACTTAAGTTCTTATAAAGCATGCAAATATGTTGTAATGCTTCATTTTCAATGGTAATACTTTCTTTTAACATTCATATCTGCCAATGAGTGACATACTGAAGTGCCATGTTTCGTTTAAACAGAAGTGAATTCTGATTCGAAACGAATCGAACTAGCTTTCTGTGCTTACAAAGGCATTTTGGGCATTTGAGAGCAGTTTCATGAAGTTTGCACAGTTGTGTACTGACGTTCAGATTCCTCTTTTAAAATGACATATTAGCTATCATAATGCATAATGCTTTCTTTTGCAATACATTTCTGCCAGAGCGTGTCATATTGAAATGCCATGTTTCATTTAAAAATATAGTGAATTCTGATGCAAAACGAATCGAATTACCTTTCTGTAATTAAAAAGGAGGGTTTGGGCATTTGAGAGCTGTTTCTTGAAGTTTGCACAGTTTTGTGCTGACAATCAGATTCCTCCATTAAAATGACTTAAGTTCTTATAAAGCATGCAAATATGTTGTAATGCTTCATTTTCAATGGTAATACTTTCTTTTAACATTCATATCTGCCAATGAGTGACATACTGAAGTGCCATGTTTCGTTTAAACAGAAGTGAATTCTGATGCGAAACGAATCGAACTAGCTTTCTGTGCTTACAAAGGCATTTTGGGCAGATGAGAGCTGTTTCATGAAGTTTGCACAGTTGTGTACTGACATTCAGTTTCCTCTTTTAAAATGACATATTAGCTATCATAATGCTTTCTTTTGCAATACATTACTGCCAGAGCGTGTCATATTGAAATGCCATGTTTCATTTAAAAATATAGTGAATTCTGATGCAAAACGAATCGAATTACCTTTCTGTAATTAAAAAGGAGGGTTTGGGAATTTGAGAGCTGTTTCATCATGTTTGCACAGTTGTTTACAGACATTCAGATTCCTCTTTTAAAATGACATATTAGCTATCATAATGCATAATGCTTTCTTTTGCAATACATTTCTGCCAGAGCGTGTCATATTGAAATGCCATGTTTCATTTAAAAATATAGTGAATTCTGATGCAAAACGAATCGAATTACCTTTCTGAAATTAAAAAGGAGGGTTTGGGCATTTGAGAGCTGTTTCATGAAGTTTGCACAGTTTTGTGCTGAAATTCATATTCCTCCTTTAAAATGACTTAAGTTCTTAAAAAGCATGCAAATATTTTGTAATGCTTTATTTTCAATGGTAATAATTTATTTTAACATTCTTTTCTGCCAGTGAGAGAAAGTGAAGTGCCATGTTTCATTTAAAAAGAAGTAAATTCTGATGCAAAACGATTTGACCTACCTATCCGTGCTTACAAATTGGGATTTGGGCATTTGAGAGCTGTTACATGAAGTTTGCACATTTTTGTGCTGACAATCAGATTCCTCCATTAAAATGACTTCAGTTCTTATAAAGCATGCAAATATGTTGTAATGCTTCATTTTCAATGGTAATACATTCTTTTAACATTCATATCTGCCAATGAGTGACATACTGAAGTGCCATGTTTCGTTTAAACAGAAGTGAATTCTGATGCAAAACGAATCGAATTACCATTCTGTAATTAAAAAGGAGGGTTTGGGCATTTGAGAGCTGTTTCATGAAGTTTGCTCAGTTTTGTGCTGACAATCAGATTCCTCCATTAAAATGACTTCAGTTCTTATAAAGCATGCAAATATGTTGTAATGCTTCATTTTCAATGGTAATACATTCTTTTAACATTCATATCTGCCAATGAGTGACATACTGAAGTGCCATGTTTCGTATAAACAGAAGTGAATTCTGATGCAACACGAATCAAACTACTTTTACTGTGATTACAAAGAGGGTTTTGGGCAGTTGAGAGCTTGTTTCATTAAGTTTGCACAGTGGTGTGCTGACATTCAGATTCCTCTTTTAAAATGACATATTAGCTATCATAATGCATAATGCTTTCTTTTGCAATACATATCTGCGAGAGCGTGTCATATTGAAATGCCATGTTTCATTTAAAAATATAGTGAATTCTCATGTAAAAAGAATCGAACTAATTTTCTGTGCTTACAAAGGGGGTTTTGAGAGCTGTTTCATGAAGTTTGCACAGTTTTGTGCTGACAATCAAATTCCTCCTTTAAAATGACTTAAGTTCTTATAAAGCATGCAAGTATGTTGTAATGCTTCATTTTCAATGGTAATACATTCTTTTGCAATGCATATCTGCCAATGAGTGACATATTGAAGTGCCATGTTTCATTTAAAAAAATAGTGAATTCTGATGCAAAACGAATAGAATTATCTTTCTGTAATTAAAAAGGAGGGTTTGGGCATTTGAGAGCTGTTTCATTAAGTTTGCACAGTTGTGTACAGACAATCAGATTCCTCCTTTAAAATGACTTAAGTTCTTATAAACAGCATAGTTGTAATGCTTCATTTTCAATGGTAATACTTTCTTTTAACATTCATATCTGCCAATGAGTGACATACTGAAGTGCCATGTTTCGTTTAAACAGAAGTGAATTCTGATTCGAAACGAATCGAACTAGCTTTCTGTGCTTACAAAGGCATTTTGGGCATTTGAGAGCAGTTTCATGAAGTTTGCACAGTTGTGTACTGACGTTCAGATTCCTCTTTTAAAATGACATATTAGCTATCATAATGCATAATGCTTTCTTTTGCAATACATTTCTGCCAGAGCGTGGCATATTGAAATGCCATGTTTCATTTAAAAATATAGTGACTTCTGATGCAAAACGAATCGAATTACCTTTCTGTAACTAAAAAGGAGGGTTCGGGCATTTGAGAGCTGTTTCTTGAAGTTTGCACAGTTTTGTGCTGACAATCAGATTCCTCCATTAAAATGACTTAAGTTCTTATAAAGCATGCAAATATGTTGTAATGCTTCATTTTCAATGGTAATACTTTCTTTTAACATTCATATCTGCCAATGAGTAACATACTGAAGTGCCATGTTTCGTTTAAACAGAAGTGAATTCTGATGCGAAACGAATCGAACTAGCTTTCTGTGCTTACAAAGGCATTTTGGGCAGATGAGAGCTGTTTCATGAAGTTTGCACAGTTGTGTACTGACATTCATTTTCCTCTTTTAAAATGACATATTAGCTATCATAATGCTTTCTTTTGCAATACATTACTGCCAGAGCGTGTCATATTGAAATGCCATGTTTCATTTAAAAATATAGTGAATTCTGATGCAAAACGAATCGAATTACCTTTCTGTAATTAAAAAGGAGGGTTTGGGAATTTGAGAGCTGTTTCATCATGTTTGCACAGTTGTTTACAGACATTCAGATTCCTCTTTTAAAATGACATATTAGCTATCATAATGCATAATGCTTTCTTTTGCAATACATTTCTGCCAGAGCGTGTCATATTGAAATGCCATGTTTCATTTAAAAATATAGTGAATTCTGATGCAAAACGAATCGAATTACCTTTCTGAAATTAAAAAGGAGGGTTTGGGCATTTGAGAGCTGTTTCATGAAGTTTGCACAGTTTTGTGCTGAAATTCATATTCCTCCTTTAAAATGACTTAAGTTCTTAAAAAGCATGCAAATATTTTGTAATGCTTTATTTTCAATGGTAATAATTTATTTTAACATTCTTTTCTGCCAGTGAGAGAAAGTGAAGTGCCATGTTTCATTTAAAAAGAAGTAAATTCTGATGCAAAACGATTTGACCTACCTATCCGTGCTTACAAATTGGGATTTGGGCATTTGAGAGCTGTTACATGAAGTTTGCACATTTTTGTGCTGACAATCAGATTCCTCCATTAAAATGACTTCAGTTCTTATAAAGCATGCAAATATGTTGTAATGCTTCATTTTCAATGGTAATACATTCTTTTAACATTCATATCTGCCAATGAGTGACATACTGAAGTGCCATGTTTCGTTTAAACAGAAGTGAATTCTGATGCAAAACGAATCGAATTACCATTCTGTAATTAAAAAGGAGGGTTTGGGCATTTGAGAGCTGTTTCATGAAGTTTGCTCAGTTTTGTGCTGACAATCAGATTCCTCCATTAAAATGACTTCAGTTCTTATAAAGCATGCAAATATGTTGTAATGCTTCATTTTCAATGGTAATACATTCTTTTAACATTCATATCTGCCAATGAGTGACATACTGAAGTGCCATGTTTCGTATAAACAGAAGTGAATTCTGATGCAACACGAATCAAACTACTTTTACTGTGATTACAAAGAGGGTTTTGGGCAGTTGAGAGCTTGTTTCATTAAGTTTGCACAGTGGTGTGCTGACATTCAGATTCCTCTTTTAAAATGACATATTAGCTATCATAATGCATAATGCTTTCTTTTGCAATACATATCTGCGAGAGCGTGTCATATTGAAATGCCATGTTTCATTTAAAAATATAGTGAATTCTCATGTAAAAAGAATCGAACTAATTTTCTGTGCTTACAAAGGGGGTTTTGAGAGCTGTTTCATGAAGTTTGCACAGTTTTGTGCTGACAATCAAATTCCTCCTTTAAAATGACTTAAGTTCTTATAAAGCATGCAAGTATGTTGTAATGCTTCATTTTCAATGGTAATACATTCTTTTGCAATGCATATCTGCCAATGAGTGACATATTGAAGTGCCATGTTTCATTTAAAAAAATAGTGAATTCTGATGCAAAACGAATAGAATTATCTTTCTGTAATTAAAAAGGAGGGTTTGGGCATTTGAGAGCTGTTTCATTAAGTTTGCACAGTTGTGTACAGACAATCAGATTCCTCCTTTAAAATGACTTAAGTTCTTATAAAGCATGCAAATATGTTGTAATGCTTCATTTTCAATGGTAATACTTTCTTTTAACATTCATATCTGCCAATGAGTGACATACTGAAGTGCTATGTTTCGTTTAAACAGAAGTGAATTCTGATGCGAAACGAATCGAACTAGCTTTCTGTGCTTACAAAGGCATTTTGGGCAGATGAGAGCTGTTTCATGAAGTTTGCACAGTTGTGTACTGACATTCATTTTCCTCTTTTAAAATGACATATTAGCTATCATAATGCATAATGCTTTCTTTTGCAATACATTTCTGCCAGAGCGTGGCATATTGAAATGCCATGTTTCATTTAAAAATATAGTGACTTCTGATGCAAAACGAATCGAATTACCTTTCTGTAACTAAAAAGGAGGGTTCGGGCATTTGAGAGCTGTTTCTTGAAGTTTGCACAGTTTTGTGCTGACAATCAGATTCCTCCATTAAAATGACTTAAGTTCTTATAAAGCATGCAAATATGTTGTAATGCTTCATTTTCAATGGTAATACTTTCTTTTAACATTCATATCTGCCAATGAGTAACATACTGAAGTGCCATGTTTCGTTTAAACAGAAGTGAATTCTGATGCGAAACGAATCGAACTAGCTTTCTGTGCTTACAAAGGCATTTTGGGCAGATGAGAGCTGTTTCATGAAGTTTGCACAGTTGTGTACTGACATTCATTTTCCTCTTTTAAAATGACATATTAGCTATCATAATGCTTTCTTTTGCAATACATTACTGCCAGAGCGTGTCATATTGAAATGCCATGTTTCATTTAAAAATATAGTGAATTCTGATGCAAAACGAATCGAATTACCTTTCTGTAATTAAAAAGGAGGGTTTGGGAATTTGAGAGCTGTTTCATGATGTTTGCACAGTTGTTTACAGACATTCAGATTCCTCTTTTAAAATGACATATTAGCTATCATAATGCATAATGCTTTCTTTTGCAATACATTTCTGCCAGAGCGTGTCATATTGAAATGCCATGTTTCATTTAAAAATATAGTGAATTCTGATGCAAAACGAATCGAATTACCTTTCTGAAATTAAAAAGGAGGGTTTGGGCATTTGAGAGCTGTTTCATGAAGTTTGCACAGTTTTGTGCTGAAATTCATATTCCTCCTTTAAAATGACTTAAGTTCTTAAAAAGCATGCAAATATTTTGTAATGCTTTATTTTCAATGGTAATAATTTATTTTAACATTCTTTTCTGCCAGTGAGAGAAAGTGAAGTGCCATGTTTCATTTAAAAAGAAGTAAATTCTGATGCAAAACGATTTGACCTACCTATCCGTGCTTACAAATTGGGATTTGGGCATTTGAGAGCTGTTACATGAAGTTTGCACATTTTTGTGCTGACATTCAGAGTCCTCCTTTAAAATGACTTAAGTTCTCATAAAGCATGCAAATATGTTGTAATACTTCATTTACAATGGTAATACTTTCTTGTGCAATGCATATCTGCCAATGAGTGACATATAGATGTGCCATGTTTCATTTAAAAAGAAGTGAATTCTGATGCGACACGAATCAAACTACTTTTACTGTGATTACAAAGAGGGTTTTGGGCAGTTGAGAGCTTGTTTCATTAAGTTTGCACAGTGGTGTGCTGACATTCAGATTCCTCTTTTAAAATGACATATTAGCTATCATAGTGCATAATGCTTTCTTTTGCAATGCATATCTGCCAGTGAGTGACATTGAAATGTCATGTTTCATTTAAAAAAAAGTGAATTCTGATGCAAAACGAATTGAACTTCTATTCTGTAATTAAAAAGGGGGTTTTGGGCATTTGAGAGCTGCACAGTTTTGTTCTGACAATCAGATATCTCCTTTAAAATGACTTTAAAGATCTTAAAAGCATACAAATATGTTGTAATGCTTCATTTTCAATGGTTATACTTTCTTTTAACATACATATCTGTCAATGAGTGACATACTGAAGTGCCATGTTTCATTTAAAAAGTAGTGAATTCTGATGCAAATCGAATCGAACTAGCTTTCTGTGCTTACATAGGGATTTTTGGGCAGTTGAGAGCTGTTTCATGAAGTTTGCACAGTTGTGTACTGACATTCAGATTCCTCTTTTAAAATGACATATTAGCTATCATAATGCATAATGCTTTCTTTTGCAATACATTTCTGCCAGAGCGTGTCATATTGAAATGCCATGTTTCATTTAAAAATATAGTGAATTCTGATGCAAAACGAATCGAATTACCTTTCTGTAATTAAAAAGGAGGGTTTGGTCATTTGAGAGCTGTTTCATGAAGTTTGCACAGTTGTGTACAGACAATCAGATTCCTCCTTTAAAATGACTTAAGATCTTATAAAGCTTGCAAATATGTTGTAATGCTTCATTTTCAATGGTAATACTTTCTTTTAACATTCATATCTGCTCAATGAGTGACATACTGAAGTGCCATGTTTCGTTTAAACAGAAGTGAATTCTGATGCGAATCGAATCGAACTAGCTTTCTGTGCTTACAAAGGGATTTTTGGGCATTTGAGAGCTGTTTCATGAAGTTTGCACAGTTGTGTACTGACATTCAGATTCCTCTTTTAAAATGACATATTAGCTATCATAATGCTTTATTTTGCAATACATTTCTGCCAGAGTGTGTCATATTGAAATGCCATGTTTCATTTAAAAATATAGTGAATTCTGATGCAAAACGAATCGAATTACCTTTCTGTAATTAAAAAGGAGGGTTTGGGCATTTGAGAGCTGTTTCATGAAGTTTGCACAGTTTTGTGCTGACAATCAGATTCCTCCTTTAAAATGACTTAAGATCTTATAAAGCATGCAAATATGTTGTAATGCTTCATTTTCAATGGTAATACTTTTTAACATTCATATCTGCCAATGAGTGACATACTGAAGTGCCATGTTTCGTTTATAAAGAAATGAATTCTGATGCGAAACGAATCGAACTAATTATCTGTGCTTACAAAGGGATTTTTGGGCAGTTGAGAGCTGTTTCATGAAGTTTGCACAGTTGTGTACTGACATTCAGATTCCTCTTTTAAAATGACATATTAGCTATCATAATGCATAATGCTTTCTTTTGCAATACATTTCTGCAAGAGCGTGTCATATTGAAATAGCCATTTTTCATTTAAAAATATAGTGAATTCTGATGCAAAACGAATCGAATTACCTTTCTGTAATTAAAAAGGAGGGTTTGGGCATTTGAGAGCTGTTTCATGAAGTTTGCACAGTTGTGTACAGACAATCAGATTCCTCCTTTAAAATGACTTAAGATCTTATAAAGCTTGCAAATATGTTGTAATGCTTCATTTTCAATGGTAATACTTTCTTTTAACAATCATATCTGCCAATGAGTGACATACTGAAGTGCCATGTTTCGTTTAAACAGAAGTGAATTCTGATGCGAAACGAATCGAACTAGCTTTCTGTGCTTGCAAAGGCATTTTGGGCAGTTGCGAGCTGTTTCAGGAAGTTTGCACATTTGTGTACTGACATTCAGATTCCTCTTTTAAAATGACATATTAGCTATCAATGTAATGCTTTCTTTTGCAGTGCATATCTGCCAGTGAGTGACATTGAAATGCTATGTTTCATTTAAAAAGAAATGAATACTGATGCGAAACGAATCGAACTAATTTTCTGTGCTTACAAAGGGGGATTTGAGAGCTGTTTCATGAAGTTTGCACAGTTGTGTATTGACATTCAGATTCCTCTTTTAAAATGACATATTAGCTATCATAATGCATAATGCTTTCTTTTGCAATACATTTCTGCCAGAGCGTGTCATATGGAAATGCCATGTTTCATTTAAAAATATAATGAATTCTGATGCAAAACTAATCGAATTACCTTTCTTTAATTAAAAAGGAGGGTTTGGGCATTTGAGAGCTGTTTCATGAAGTTAGCACAGTTGTGTACAGACATTGAGATTCCTCTTTTAAAATGACATATTAGCTATAATAATGCATAATGCTTTCTTTTGCAGTGCATATCTGCCAGTGAGTGACATTGAAATGCTATGTTTCTTTTGAAAAGAAATGAATACTTATGCGAAAAGATTCGAACTAATTTTCTGAGCTTACAAAGGGGGTTTTGAGAGCTGTTTCATGAAGTTTGCACAGTTTTGTATTGACATTCAGATTCCTCTTTTAAAATGACATATTAGCTATCATAATGCATAATGCTTTCTTTTGCAGTGCATATCTGCCAGTGAGTGACATTGAAATGCTATGTTTCTTTTGAAAAGAAATGAATACTTATGCGAAACGAATCGAACTAATTTTCTGTGCTTACAAAGGGGGTTTTGAAAGCTGTTTCATGAAGTTTGCACAGTTTTGTATTGACATTCAGATTCCTCTTTTAAAATGACATATTAGCTATCATAATGCATAATGCTTTCTTTTGCAATACATTACTGCCAGAGCGTGTCATATTGAAATGCCATGTTTCATTTAAAAATATAGTGAATTCTGAATGTAAAACGAATCGAATTACCTTTCTGTAATTAAAAAGGAGGGTTTGGGCATTTGAGAGCTGTTTCATGAAGTTTGCACAGTTTTGTGCTGACAATCAGATTCCTCCATTAAAATGACTAAAGTTCTTATAAAGCATGCAAATATGTTGTAATGCTTCATTTTCAATGCTAATACTTTCTTTTAACATTCATATCTGCCAATGAGTGACATACTGAAGTGCCATGTTTCGTTTAAACAGAAGTGAATTCTGATGCGAAACGAATCGAACTAGCTTTCTGTGCTTACAAAGGCATTTTGGGCAGTTGAGAGCTGTTTCATGAAGTTTGCACAGTTGTGTACTGACATTCAGATTCCTCTTTTAAAATGACATTTTAGCTATCATAATGCTTTCATTTGCAATACATTTCTGCCAGAGCGTGTCATATTGAAATGCCATTTTTCATTTAAAAATATAGTGAATTCTGATGCAAAACGAATCGAATTACCTTTCTGTAATTAAAAAGGAGGGTTTGGGCATTTGAGAGCTGTTTCATGAAGTTTGCTCAGTTTTGTGCTGACAATCAGATTCCTCCATTAAAATGACTTCAGTTCTTATAAAGCATGCAAATATGTTGTAATGCTTCATTTTCAATGGTAATACATTCTTTTAACATTCATATCTGCCAATGAGTGACATACTGAAGTGCCATGTTTCGTTTAAACAGAAGTGAATTCTGATGCAAAACGAATCGAATTACCATTCTGTAATTAAAAAGGAGGGTTTGGGCATTTGAGAGCTGTTTCATGAAGTTTGCTCAGTTTTGTGCTGACAATCAGATTCCTCCATTAAAATGACTTCAGTTCTTATAAAGCATGCAAATATGTTGTAATGCTTCATTTTCAATGGTAATACATTCTTTTAACATTCATATCTGCCAATGAGGGACATACTGAAGTGCCATGTTTCATTTAAACAGAAGTGAATTCTGATGCAACACGAATCAAACTACTTTTACGGTGATTACAAAGAGGGTTTTGGGCAGTTGAGAGCTTGTTTCATTAAGTTTGCACAGTGGTGTGCTGACATTCAGATTCCTCTTTTAAAATGACATATTAGCTATCATAATGCATAATGCTTTCTTTTGCAGTGCATATCTGCCAGTGAGTGACATTGAAATGCCATGTTTCATTTAAAAAGAAATGAATACTGATGCGAAACGAATCGAACTAATTTTCTGTGCTTACAAAGGGGGTTTTGAGAGCAGTTTCATGAAGTTTGCACAGTTGTGTACAGACATTCAGATTCCTCTTTTAAAATGACATATTAGCTATCATAATGCATAATGCTTTCTTTTGCAGTGCATATCTGCCAGTGAGTGACATTGAAATGCTATGTTTCTTTTGAAAAGAAATGAATACTTATGCGAAAAGATTCGAACTAATTTTCTGTGCTTACAAAGGGGGTTTTGAGAGCTGTTTCATGAAGTTTGCACAGTTTTGTATTGATATTCAGATTCCTCTTTTAAAATGACATATTAGCTATCATAATGCATAATGCTTTCTTTTGCAGTGCAGATCTGCCAATGAGTGACATTGAAATGCTATGTTTCTTTTGAAAAGAAATGAATACTTATGCGAAACGAATCGAACTAATTTTCTGTGCTTACAAAGGGGGTTTTGAAAGCTGTTTCATGAAGTTTGCACAGTTTTGTATTGACATTCAGATTCCTCTTTTAAAATGACATATTAGCTATCATAATGCATAATGCTTTCTTTTGCAATACATTACTGCCAGAGCGTGTCATATTGAAATGCCATGTTTCATTTAAAAATATAGTGAATTCTGATGCAAAACGAATCGAATTACCTTTCTGTAATTAAAAAGGAGGGTTTGGGCATTTGAGAGCTGTTTCATGAAGTTTGCACAGTTTTGTGCTGACAATCAGATTCCTCCATTAAAATGACTAAAGTTCTTATAAAGCATGCAAATATGTTGTAATGCTGCATTTTCAATGCTAATACTTTCTTTTAACATTCATATCTGCCAATGAGTGACATACTGAAGTGCCATGTTTCGTTTAAACAGAAGTGAATTCTGATGCAACACGAATCAAACTACTTTTACTGTGATTACAAAGAGGGTTTTGGGCAGTTGAGAGCTTGTTTCATTAAGTTTGCACAGTGGTGTGCTGACATTCAGATTCCTCTTTTAAAATGACATATTAGCTATCATAATGCATAATGCTTTCTTTTGCAATACATATCTGCAAGAGCGTGTCATATTGAAATGCCATGTTTCATTTAAAAATATAGTGAATTCTCATGTAAAAAGAATCAAACTAATTTTCTGTGCTTACAAAGGGGGTTTTGAGAGCTGTTTCATGAAGTTTGCACAGTTTTGTGCTGACAATCAAATTCCTCCTTTAAAATGACTTAAGTTCTTATAAAGCATGCAAGTATGTTGTAATGCTTCATTTTCAATGGTAATACATTCTTTTGCAATGCATATCTGCCAATGAGTGACATATTGAAGTGCCATGTTTCATTTAAAAAAATAGTGAATTCTGATGCAAAACGAATAGAATTATCTTTCTGTAATTAAAAAGGAGGGTTTGGGCATTTGAGAGCTGTTTCATTAAGTTTGCACAGTTGTGTACAGACAATCAGATTCCTCCTTTAAAATGACTTAAGTTCTTATAAAGCATGCAAATATGTTGTAATGCTTCATTTTCAATGGTAATACTTTCTTTTAACATTCATATCTGCCAATGAGTGACATACTGAAGTGCCATGTTTCGTTTAAACAGAAGTGAATTCTGATTCGAAACGAATCGAACTAGCTTTCTGTGCTTACAAAGGCATTTTGGGCATTTGAGAGCAGTTTCATGAAGTTTGCACAGTTGTGTACTGACGTTCAGATTCCTCTTTTAAAATGACATATTAGCTATCATAATGCATAATGCTTTCTTTTGCAATACATTTCTGCCAGAGCGTGGCATATTGAAATGCCATGTTTCATTTAAAAATATAGTGACTTCTGATGCAAAACGAATCGAATTACCTTTCTGTAACTAAAAAGGAGGGTTCGGGCATTTGAGAGCTGTTTCTTGAAGTTTGCACAGTTTTGTGCTGACAATCAGATTCCTCCATTAAAATGACTTAAGTTCTTATAAAGCATGCAAATATGTTGTAATGCTTCATTTTCAATGGTAATACTTTCTTTTAACATTCATATCTGCCAATGAGTAACATACTGAAGTGCCATGTTTCGTTTAAACAGAAGTGAATTCTGATGCGAAACGAATCGAACTAGCTTTCTGTGCTTACAAAGGCATTTTGGGCAGATGAGAGCTGTTTCATGAAGTTTGCACAGTTGTGTACTGACATTCATTTTCCTCTTTTAAAATGACATATTAGCTATCATAATGCTTTCTTTTGCAATACATTACTGCCAGAGCGTGTCATATTGAAATGCCATGTTTCATTTAAAAATATAGTGAATTCTGATGCAAAACGAATCGAATTACCTTTCTGTAATTAAAAAGGAGGGTTTGGGAATTTGAGAGCTGTTTCATCATGTTTGCACAGTTGTTTACAGACATTCAGATTCCTCTTTTAAAATGACATATTAGCTATCATAATGCATAATGCTTTCTTTTGCAATACATTTCTGCCAGAGCGTGTCATATTGAAATGCCATGTTTCATTTAAAAATATAGTGAATTCTGATGCAAAACGAATCGAATTACCTTTCTGAAATTAAAAAGGAGGGTTTGGGCATTTGAGAGCTGTTTCATGAAGTTTGCACAGTTTTGTGCTGAAATTCATATTCCTCCTTTAAAATGACTTAAGTTCTTAAAAAGCATGCAAATATTTTGTAATGCTTTATTTTCAATGGTAATAATTTATTTTAACATTCTTTTCTGCCAGTGAGAGAAAGTGAAGTGCCATGTTTCATTTAAAAAGAAGTAAATTCTGATGCAAAACGATTTGACCTACCTATCCGTGCTTACAAATTGGGATTTGGGCATTTGAGAGCTGTTACATGAAGTTTGCACATTTCTGTGCTGACAATCAGATTCCTCCATTAAAATGACTTCAGTTCTTATAAAGCATGCAAATATGTTGTAATGCTTCATTTTCAATGGTAATACATTCTTTTAACATTCATATCTGCCAATGAGTGACATACTGAAGTGCCATGTTTCGTTTAAACAGAAGTGAATTCTGATGCAAAACGAATCGAATTACCATTCTGTAATTAAAAAGGAGGGTTTGGGCATTTGAGAGCTGTTTCATGAAGTTTGCTCAGTTTTGTGCTGACAATCAGATTCCTCCATTAAAATGACTTCAGTTCTTATAAAGCATGCAAATATGTTGTAATGCTTCATTTTCAATGGTAATACATTCTTTTAACATTCATATCTGCCAATGAGTGACATACTGAAGTGCCATGTTTCGTATAAACAGAAGTGAATTCTGATGCAACACGAATCAAACTACTTTTACTGTGATTACAAAGAGGGTTTTGGGCAGTTGAGAGCTTGTTTCATTAAGTTTGCACAGTGGTGTGCTGACATTCAGATTCCTCTTTTAAAATGACATATTAGCTATCATAATGCATAATGCTTTCTTTTGCAATACATATCTGCGAGAGCGTGTCATATTGAAATGCCATGTTTCATTTAAAAATATAGTGAATTCTCATGTAAAAAGAATCGAACTAATTTTCTGTGCTTACAAAGGGGGTTTTGAGAGCTGTTTCATGAAGTTTGCACAGTTTTGTGCTGACAATCAAATTCCTCCTTTAAAATGACTTAAGTTCTTATAAAGCATGCAAGTATGTTGTAATGCTTCATTTTCAATGGTAATACATTCTTTTGCAATGCATATCTGCCAATGAGTGACATATTGAAGTGCCATGTTTCATTTAAAAAAATAGTGAATTCTGATGCAAAACGAATAGAATTATCTTTCTGTAATTAAAAAGGAGGGTTTGGGCATTTGAGAGCTGTTTCATTAAGTTTGCACAGTTGTGTACAGACAATCAGATTCCTCCTTTAAAATGACTTAAGTTCTTATAAAGCATGCAAATATGTTGTAATGCTTCATTTTCAATGGTAATACTTTCTTTTAACATTCATATCTGCCAATGAGTGACATACTGAAGTGCCATGTTTCGTTTAAACAGAAGTGAATTCTGATTCGAAACGAATCGAACTAGCTTTCTGTGCTTACAAAGGCATTTTGGGCATTTGAGAGCAGTTTCATGAAGTTTGCACAGTTGTGTACTGACGTTCAGATTCCTCTTTTAAAATGACATATTAGCTATCATAATGCATAATGCTTTCTTTTGCAATACATTTCTGCCAGAGCGTGGCATATTGAAATGCCATGTTTCATTTAAAAATATAGTGACTTCTGATGCAAAACGAATCGAATTACCTTTCTGTAACTAAAAAGGAGGGTTCGGGCATTTGAGAGCTGTTTCTTGAAGTTTGCACAGTTTTGTGCTGACAATCAGATTCCTCCATTAAAATGACTTAAGTTCTTATAAAGCATGCAAATATGTTGTAATGCTTCATTTTCAATGGTAATACTTTCTTTTAACATTCATATCTGCCAATGAGTAACATACTGAAGTGCCATGTTTCGTTTAAACAGAAGTGAATTCTGATGCGAAACGAATCGAACTAGCTTTCTGTGCTTACAAAGGCATTTTGGGCAGATGAGAGCTGTTTCATGAAGTTTGCACAGTTGTGTACTGACATTCATTTTCCTCTTTTAAAATGACATATTAGCTATCATAATGCTTTCTTTTGCAATACATTACTGCCAGAGCGTGTCATATTGAAATGCCATGTTTCATTTAAAAATATAGTGAATTCTGATGCAAAACGAATCGAATTACCTTTCTGTAATTAAAAAGGAGGGTTTGGGAATTTGAGAGCTGTTTCATCATGTTTGCACAGTTGTTTACAGACATTCAGATTCCTCTTTTAAAATGACATATTAGCTATCATAATGCATAATGCTTTCTTTTGCAATACATTTCTGCCAGAGCGTGTCATATTGAAATGCCATGTTTCATTTAAAAATATAGTGAATTCTGATGCAAAACGAATCGAATTACCTTTCTCTAATTAAAAAGGAGGGTTTGGGCATTTGAGAGCTGTTTCATGAAGTTTGCACTGTTTTGTGCTGAAATTCAGATTCCTCCTTTATAATGACTTAAGTTCTTAAAAAGCATGCAAATATGTTGTAATGCTTCATTTTCAATGGTAATAATTTATTTTAACATTCTTATCTGCCAGTGAGTGAAATTGAAGTGCCATGTTTCATTTAAAAAGAAGTGAATTCTGATGCAAAACGATTTGACCTACCTATCCGTGCTTACAAAGTGGGATTTGGGCATTTGAGAGCTGTTACATGAAGTTTGCACAATTTTGTGCTGACATTCAGAGTCCTCCTTTAAAATGACTTAAGTTCTTATAAAGCATGCAAATATGTTGTAATGCTTCATTTTCAATGGTAATACATTCTTTTGCACATGCATATCTGCCAATGAGTGACATATTGAAGTGCCATGTTTCATTTAAAAAGAAGTGAATTCTGATGCGAACACGAATCGAACTACTTTTACTGTGATTACAAAGAGGGTTTTGGGCAGTTGAGAGCTTGTTTCATTAAGTTTGCACAGTGGTGTGCTGACATTCAGATTCCTCTTTTAAAATGACATATTAGCTATCATAATGCATAATGCTTTCTTTTGCAATACATATCTGCGAGAGCGTGTCATATTGAAATGCCATGTTTCATTTAAAAATATAGTGAATTCTCATGTAAAAAGAATCGAACTAATTTTCTGTGCTTACAAAGGGGGTTTTGAGAGCTGTTTCATGAAGTTTGCACAGTTTTGTGCTGACAATCAAATTCCTCCTTTAAAATGACTTAAGTTCTTATAAAGCATGCAAGTATGTTGTAATGCTTCATTTTCAATGGTAATACATTCTTTTGCAATGCATATCTGCCAATGAGTGACATATTGAAGTGCCATGTTTCATTTAAAAAAATAGTGAATTCTGATGCAAAACGAATAGAATTATCTTTCTGTAATTAAAAAGGAGGGTTTGGGCATTTGAGAGCTGTTTCATTAAGTTTGCACAGTTGTGTACAGACAATCAGATTCCTCCTTTAAAATGACTTAAGTTCTTATAAAGCATGCAAATATGTTGTAATGCTTCATTTTCAATGGTAATACTTTCTTTTAACATTCATATCTGCCAATGAGTGACATACTGAAGTGCCATGTTTCGTTTAAACAGAAGTGAATTCTGATGCGAAACGAATCGAACTAGCTTTCTGTGCTTACAAAGGCATTTTGGGCAGTTGAGAGCTGTTTCATGAAGTTTGCACAGTTGTGTACTGACATTCAGATTCCTCTTTTAAAATGACATATTAGCTATCATAATGCATAATGCTTTCTTTTGCAATACATTTCTGCCAGAGCGTGTCATATTGAAATGCCATGTTTCATTTAAAAATATAGTGAATTCTGATGCAAAACGAATCGAATTACCTTTCTGTAATTAAAAAGGAGGGTTTGGGCATTTGAGAGCTGTTTCATGAAGTTTGCACAGTTTTGTGCTGACAATCAGATTCCTCCATTAAAATGACTTAAGTTCTTATAAAGCATGCAAATATGTTGTAATGCTTCATTTTCAATGGTAATACTTTCTTTTAACATTCATATCTGCCAATGAGTGACATACTGAAGTGCCATGTTTCGTTTAAACAGAAGTGAATTCTGATGCGAAACGAATCGAACTAGCTTTCTGTGCTTACAAAGGCATTTTGGGCAGATGAGAGCTGTTTCATGAAGTTTGCACAGTTGTGTACTGACATTCATTTTCCTCTTTTAAAATGACATATTAGCTATCATAATGCTTTCTTTTGCAATACATTACTGCCAGAGCGTGTCATATTGAAATGCCATGTTTCATTTAAAAATATAGTGAATTCTGATGCAAAACGAATCGAATTACCTTTCTGTAATTAAAAAGGAGGGTTTGGGAATTTGAGAGCTGTTTCATGATGTTTGCACAGTTGTTTACAGACATTCAGATTCCTCTTTTAAAATGACATATTAGCTATCATAATGCTTTCTTTTGCAATACATTTCTGCAAGAGCGTGTCATATTGAAATATGTTTCATTTAAAAATATAGTGAATTCTGATGCAAAACGAATCGAATTACCTTTTTGTAATTAAAAAGGAGGGTTTGGTCATTTGAGAGCTCTTTCATGAAGTTTGCACAGTTTTGTGCTGAAATTCAGATTCCTCCTTTAAAATGACTTAAGTTCTAAAAAGTATGCAAATATGTTGTAATGCCTCATTTTCAATGGTAATAATTTATTTTAACATTCTTATCTGCCAGTGAGTGAAATTGAAGTGCCATGTTTCATTTAAAAGGAAGTGAATTCTGATGCATAACGATTTGACCTACCTATCCGTGCTTACAAAGTGGGAATTGGGCATTTGAAAGCTGTTACATGAAGTTCGCACAGTTTTGTGCTGACATTCAGAGTCCTCCTTTAAAATGAGTTAAGTTATTATAAAGCATGCAAATATGTTGTAATGCTTCATTTTCAATGGTAATACTTTCTTTTGCAATGCATATCTGCCAATGAGTGACATATTGAAGTGCCATGTTTCATTTAAAAAGAAGTGAATTCTGATGCAAAACGATTTGACCTACCTATCCGTGCTTACAAAGAGGGTTTTGGGCAGTTGAGAGCTTGTTTCATTAAGTTTGCACAGTGGTGTGCTAACATTCAGATTCCTCTTTTAAAATGACATATTAGCTATCATAGTGCATAATGCTTTCTTTTGCAATGCATATCTGCCAGTGAGTGACATTGAAATGTCATGTTTCATTTAAAAAAAAGTGAATTCTGATGCAAAACGAATTGAACTTCTATTCTGTAATTAAAAAGGGGGTTTTGGGCATTTGAGAGCTGCACAGTTTTGTTCTGACAATCAGATATCTCCTTTAAAATGACTTTTAAGGACTTATAAAGCATACAAATATGTTGTAATGCTTCATTTTCAATGGTAATACTTTCTTTTAACATTCATATCTGTCAATGAGTGACATACTGAAGTGCCATGTTTCATTTAAAAAGTAGTGAATTCTGATGCGAATCGAATCGAACTAGCTTTCTGTGCTTACAAAGGGATTTTTGGGCAGTTGAGAGCTGTTTCATGAAGTTTTCACAGTTGTGTACTGACATTCAGATTCCTCTTTAAAAATGACATATTAGCTATCATAATGCATAATGCTTTCTTATGCAATACATTTCTGCCAGAGCATGTCATATTGAAATGCCATCTTTCATTAAAAAATATAGTGAATTATGATGCAAAACGAATCGAATTACCTTTCTGTAATTAAAAAGGAGGGTTTGGTCATTTGAGAGATGTTTCATGAAGTTTGCACAGTTGTGTACAGACAATCAGATTCCTCCTTTAAAATGACTTAAGATCTTATAAAGCTTGCAAATATGTTGTAATGCTTCATTTTCAATGGTAATACTTTCTTTTAACATTCATATCTCTCAATGAGTGACATACTGAAGTGCCATGTTTGGTTTAAACAGAAGTGAATTCTGATGCGAATCGAATAGAACTAGCTTTCTGTGCTTACAAAGGGATTTTTGGGCAGTTGAGAGCTGTTTCATGAAGTTTGCACAGTTGTGTACTGACATTTAGATTCCTCTTTTAAAATGACATATTAGCTATCATAATGCTTTCTTTTGCAATACATTTCTGCCAGAGCATGTCATATTGAAATGCCATGTTTCATTTAAAAATATAGTGAATTCTGATGCAAAACGAATCGAATTACCTTTCTCTAATTAAAAAGGAGGGTTTGGGCATTTGAGAGCTGTTTCATGAAGTTTGCACAGTTTTGTGCTGACAATCAGAATCCTCCTTTAAAATGACTTAAGATCTTATAAAGCTTGCAAATATGTTGTAATGCTTCATTTTCAATGGTAATACTTTTAACATTCATATCTGCCAATGAGTGACATACAGAAGTGCCATGTTTCGTTTATAAAGAAATGAATTCTGATGCGAAACGAATCGAACTAATTATCTGTGCTTACAAAGGGATTTTTGGGCAGTTGAGAGCTGTTTCATGAAGTTTGCACAGTTGTGTACTGACATTTAGATTCCTCTTTTAAAATGACATATTAGCTATCATAATGCATAATGCTTTCTTTTGCAATACATTTCTGCAAGAACGTGTCATATTGAAATAGCATTTTTCATTTAAAAATATAGTGAATTCTGATGCAAAACGAATCGAATTACCTTTCTGTAATTAAAAAGGAGGGTTTGGGCGTTTGAGAGCTGTTTCATGAAGTTTGGACAGTTGTGTACAGACAATCAGATTCCTCCTTTAAAATGACTTAAGATCTTATAAAGCTTGCAAATATGTTGTAATGCTTCATTTTCAATGGTAATACTTTCTTTTAACAATCATATCTGCCAATGTGTGACATACTGAAGTGCCATGTTTCGTTTAAACAGAAGTGAATTCTTATGCGAAACGAATCGAACTAGCTTTCTGTGCTTGCAAAGGCATTTTGGGCAGTTGCGAGCTGTTTCAGGAAGTTTGCACATTTGTGTACTGACATTCAGATTCCTCTTTTAAAATGACATATTAGCTATAATAATGCTTTCTTTTGCAGTGCATATCTGCCAGTGAGTGACATTGAAATGCTATGTTTCATTTAAAAAGAAATGAATACTGATGCGAAACGAATCGAACTAATTTTCTGTGCTTACAAAGGGGGATTTGAGAGCTGTTTCATGAAGTTTGCACAGTTGTGTATTGACATTCAGATTCCTCTTTTAAAATGACATATTAGCTATCATAATGCATAATGCTTTCTTTTGCAATACATTTCTGCCAGAGCGTGTCATATGGAAATGCCATGTTTCATTTAAAAATATAATGAATTCTGATGCAAAACTAATCGAATTACCTTTCTTTAATTAAAAAGGAGGGTTTGGGCATTTGAGAGCTGTTTCATGAAGTTAGCACAGTTGTGTACAGACATTGAGATTCCTCTTTTAAAATGACATATTAGCTATAATAATGCATAATGCTTTCTTTTGCAATGCATATCTGCCAGTGTGTGACATTGAAATGCTATGTTTCATTTGAAAAGAAATGAATACTTATGCGAAACGAATCGAACTAATTTTCTGTGCTTACAAAGGGGGATTTGAGAGCTGTTTCATGAAGTTTGCACAGTTGTGTATTGACATTCAGATTCCTCTTTTAAAATGACATATTAGCTATCATAATGCATAATGCTTTCTTTTGCAATACATTTCTGCCAGAGCGTGTCATATTGAAATGCCATGTTTCATTTAAAAATATAATGAATTCTGATGCAAAACGAATTGAATTACCTTTCTTTAATTTAAAAGGAGGGTTTGGGCATTTGAGAGCTTTTTCATGAAGTTTGCACAGTTTTGTGCTGAAATTCATACTCCTCCTTTAAAATGACAAGTTCTTAAAAAGCATGCACATATTTTGTAATGCTTCATTTTTAATGGTAATAATTTATTTTAACATATTTATCTGCCAGTGAGTGAAATTGAAGTGCCATGTTTCATTTAAAAAGAAGTGAATTCTGATGCAAAACGATTTGACTTACCTATCCGTGCTTAGAAAGTGGGATTTGGGCATTTGAGAGCTGTTTCATGAAGTTTGCACAGTTTTGTGCTGACAATCAGATTCCTCCTTTAAAATGACTTAAGTTCTTATAAAGCATGCAAGTATGTTGTAATGCTTCATTTTCAATGGTAATATATTCTTTTGCAATGCATATCTGCCAATTAGTGACATATTGAAGTGCCATGTTTCATTTAAAAAGAAGTGAATTCTGATGCAACACAAATCAAACTAATTTTACTGTGATTAAATAGAGGGTTTTGGGCAGTTGAGAGCTTGTTTTATTAAGTTTGCACAGTGGTGTGCTGACATTCAGATTCCTCTTTTAAAATGACCTTTTTATCCGTCATAATGCATGCAAACATGCTACAACGATGCATTTTGACTTTGTCAACGCATAGCTGCCTTCAAGTGATATTTAATATTTCAGTGATAAGGCAGTGATTGCTGATGAAAAATGACTCCAAACAGTTTTCTGAGCTTAAAAAGTGGCTTTTAAGAGCTGTTTCATGATGTTTGCACAGTTCTGTGTTGACATTCAGATTCTTTCATTAAAATGATTGTTAAGCTCTTATAATGCATGCAAACATGTTGTAATGCTGCATTTTCATTGGTAATGCTTTCTTTTGCAATGCATATCTGCCAATGAGTGACATTATTGAAATGCCATGTTTCATTTAAAAAGAAGTAAATTCTGATGCAAAACGAGTCAAACTATCTTCCTGGGTTTAAAAGGGGGATTTTGGGCATTTGATTGCTGTTTCATGATGTTTGCACAGTTCTGGATTGACATTCAGATTCCCTTTTAAAATGACTGATTAGCTATAATAATGCATGCAAACATGCTGCAGTGATGCATATTGACTTTCTTTCGCAACGCGTAGCTGCCTTCTAGTGATATTAATAAAATGTCATGTTCAGTGAAAAGGAAGTGAATTCTGATTAAAAATTACTCCAAACAGCTTTCTGGGCTTAAAAATTTGCTACTGGGCTTTTGTAAGCTGTTTTATGAAGTTTGTACAGTTTTGTGCTTACATTCAGATTCCTCCATGAAAATGACTTTTTAGCCCTCATAATGCATGCAAACATGCTGCAACGATGCATTTTGACTTTTCAACGCATTGCTGCCTTCAAGTGTTATGTAATGTTTCAGTGAAAAGGCAGTGATTTCTGATGTAAAATGACTCCAAACAGCTTTCTGAGCTTAACAAGTTGCTTTTGAGAGCTGTTTCATGAAGTTTGCACAGTTCTGTGTTGACATTCATATTACTCCTTTAAAATGACTGTTTAGCTATCATAATGCATGCAAACATGCTGCAATGATGCATTTTAAATTTCATTTGCAATGCATAGCTGCCTTCCAGTGATATTAGTAAAATGTCATGTTCAGTGAAAAGGAAGTGAATTCTGATGAAAAATTACTCCAAACAGATTTCTGGGCTTATAATTTGGTTTTGAGAGCTGTTTTATGAAGTTTGCACAATTCTGTGTTGACATTCAGATTCTTTCTTTAAAATGATGGTTAAGTTCTTATGATGCATGTAAACATGTTGTAATGCTGCATTTTCACTGGTAATGCTTTCTTTTGCAATGCATATCTGCCAATGAGTGACATTATTGAAATGCCATGTTTCATTTAAAAAGAAGTGAATTCTGATGCAAAACGAGTCGAACTACCTTTCTGGGTTTAAAAAGGGGATTTTGGGCATTTGAGAGCTGTTTCAAGAAGTTTGCACAGTTTTGTTCTGACATTCAGATTCCTCCTTTAAAAATGACTGATTAGCTGTAATAATGCATGCAAATATGCTGCCGTGATGCATTTTGACTTTCTTTGGCAACGCATAGCTGCCTACTAGTGACATATCATGTTTCAGTGATATGGAAGTGAATTCTGATGAATAATGGCTCCAAACAGCTTTCTGAGCTTAAACATTTTCTCTTGATAGTTGTTTCATGAAGTTTGCACAGTTTTGTGCTGACATTCAGATTCCTCCATGAAAATGACTGTTTAGCCCTCATAATGAATGCAAACATGCTGCATTTATGCATTTTAAATTTCTTTTGCAATGCATAGCTGCTTTTCAGTGATATTATTAAAATGTCATGTTCAATGAAAAGGAAGTGAATTCTGATTAAGGGAATGGTAGAAAAAGACACTCTCTGCTTTATGTATCTAGCCAAAAGCTTTCCTGCTTTGTCCCCCGACTCAAAATATGACTGTGTTGCCCTGAATAGCCAAAACTCCACCTTCAGTGACAAAACAGTATTACATCTGTATTTCAATCGGGTCTGACGACCAAAGTTGATTTGGACCACATTCTTGAAAATCTTGAAAATCCGAATTGTTGGAATTCCTGAGCATGAGGAGGGCAGAAATATGCTGAAATTCCTAGACGAGCTGTTCTTGAGTCTGCTCGACATAGGCCACTAGTTGGAAATCGAGCGAGCTCACAGAGACAGAGACATGCCCCGATCAATTCTGGCCAAATTTCTGAGATCATCTGATAAAGATCTTGTTACGCGAGGTGAGAAGCAAAGGAAAGCTTTCTTGAAAGAATCACAACATTTTCTTGTTCCCAGACTTTGCGAATTTGACAAGAGAGAAACGTGATCGATTTAAGGAATGCAAGAAACTCTTACATCAACAGAAGATCGCTTTTGCACTGATGTTCCCGGCCATACTGAGAATAGAAACGAAGGATGGCTGCAAAGTATTTTTATGCCCCAAGCAAGCACTGTCATTTATAAAAACATTGGAGTGAGTAAGTAATTTGATGGTTCTCATGTGAGTGGACTGACTCGTTGTTCTTACTCTGGCTGTCTGAGGAAACTGGGGACCATTTTTGTTTCTTTTTGTGTTGGTTCCGCCTACCGGCTGGAGTTTGTTTTGTGGCGTGACACTCCTTCAAGAAACCTTTGCATTGATGGATGATCACTTTTACACTGAAGTTCCCAGCCAGTGATAAGGATGACAGCAAAGTATCTACATGCCTACAACAAGCGATGTCTTTTATAGAGTAGATGGACTGAGGAAATTATGGTGTGTTTCTTATGTGGCCTCTGAGTCAACTCGACTGGTTAAATATACTCTTGTTCGTCCAAGAAACTGGGACGCCTGTTTTGTTTCCTTTTGTGTTGGTTCCACCTAGCAGCTGGAGTTTGTTATGTGGAGGAACACACCTTCGAGACAGCTGTGGATGAATCTGCTTGTTCTTTGTGCATATGCCTTCTATTGACTGGAGTTTGTTTTACAAAGTATTTTCTGTTATGTAATTTTGCCTCACAAAATTTGCATAATTGCACCAGACTTCAGCAATCTGATGGCAAAGTTGTCACGGGGGCTCTCGTAGGCGAACATGGACTCTGAGTTTAGAGGGATTGACGGCGGTTGGCACTGTCATGCGCGGGGTTAATGCGCATGTTTTTCTTTTTTCTGTTTGTTTTGTTCAGGGGGAAGTTCAGGGTTTTATTGTTGAACTAATGCTGATGTGTGGTCTTTATAATCTTGTTTTTGACACACTATTTATTTTTTTTTTATTATGTCAATATGTCAAATGTTAATATGAGTAAGTTATCTCTCTCCACATGGACTGTGAATGGGTTGGGGCACCCCATAAAAGAAGGAAGAATATTTATTTTCCTAAACGTAAGAAATATGATATTGTGTTTCTTCAAGAAACGCATCTTTTCCCGCAGGAAGCTGAAAAATTTGGGAAGATATGGGGTGGACATGTTTTCTTTAGTGCTGGCTCAAGTAAGAGCAGGGGAGTCATTACATTGATAAGTAAACATCTACAATTCAAATTTCTCAAACAGTTTAATCATAAATTAGGAAGAGTCATTATTGTTTTAGCTGAAATTCAGGGGCAAAAGCTGACGCTGATGATCAGAGCTTTTTTATAGATCTTGAAGGGATGTTGCAAGCTGTTGGCACCCCTCATGATATAATATTGGAAGGAGACTTTAATCTTTTGATGGACTCATAGTGAAGCAGAAGTGTGTAAGACCCCTAGAGCAACATTGACGCTTCACAGGATGTGTAAAAATCTTGGTTTTACAGATATTTGGAGACATTTACACCCATCTGGTAGAGACTACACATTTTTTTCATCAGTCCATAAAATTTATTCTAGAATAGATTTTTAAAAAATATTTAAATCCCTCATTCCATCTGTTGTCGATTGCTCAATTGGAAACATCTTAATCTCAGATCACACCCTGGTGAGTTTAGAAGTGTTGTCACATATAGAGAAAAAGAAATCATATAGTTGGCATCTTAATGTATCCCTTTTGCACAATCCTGAATTCCAACAAATGTTAAAGACTGAAATCAATGTCTATATGGAGACCAACTGGTCCTCAGTATCCACTATGGGCGTGGCTCGGGAGGCACTTAAGGTGGTTCTTAGGGGTCGGATCATACAGTATGCCATATTCACCAAAAAATCCAAAGCATGAGAACTCGTGGAGTTAGAAGGTAATATTAAAAGAGCTGAAGTGCTGAATGTTGTCTGACGGCCTCAAAGAATTGACCCAATTGAAATACAGATATAAGACTATTTTGTCACGGAAAGTGGAGTTTTGGTTATTCAGGGCAAGACAGTCATACTTTGAGTCGGGGGACAAAGCAGGAAAACGTCATGGTTACTTGTGTAACCTCCGTTCCCTGATGGAGGGAATGAGACGTTGTGTCGATGTAGTGACACTAGGGGTCACTCTTGGGAGCCCGAGATACCTTTGTTCTTTGATAAAAGGCCAATGAAAATTGGCAAGTGGTATTTGCATGCCACTCCCCCGGACAAACGGGTATAAAAGGAGCTGGTATGCAACAACTCATTCAGGTTTTATGCTGAGGAGCCGATATAAGGTCCGGCCATTTCAGCGGGAAGTTCAGTGTTGTGGCATGAGGGACACAATGTCTCGTTCCCTCCATCAGGGAACGGAGGTTACACAAATAACCATGACGTTCCCTATCTGTCACTCACTCAACGTTGCGTCGATGTAGTGACACTAGGGGGTCCCTATACGAAACGCCACAATTGGCTGAACTGTGAACGTGAACTGGCAGTGTGTGGTGGGCAGACTACTGTGTGCCTCATAGCCAGCACACCAGATCGACACGTAACCTCCCCCAACATAGTTATGAGTGTCGAACGGCCCTTTTTGGGGACAAGTCGACTACCCAAAAGATAGAGATAGGCTTAACCCAGTCGTGGCCTCTTTTCCCCTTCTTTTTTTCCACTCCCTAAAAAAGAAGGGGGATTATCTGACTGGGCCGCCAGGTCTAGTCGGGGGGTGTCCCTCCCAAGGGGAAGACACAGCAGAGACCACACCTCGCCCAAAGAGAGGGGGCATATTTAAGTGGAAAAATACGTCACATGGTCTTTCCAACCATGTGGAGAGTCTTCAAGGTAGATCCTGCCCAATGGGGGAGGAGTTACTACAAACATGGAGACTGGGGCAGAGGGGCTCTGCCCAAGGAAGACACAGTTTGCCAACAGGGAAACGAATTAGCGGAAGATATATAATCGCATGGGGTTAGCCTTACAGGGAACCGCCACATGCGGAGCACCTAGCCCAGAACAGAGCTCTTAGTTAGCGCGTGTACTAGGCCGGCAGCGAATCTCTCCGAAAACTCGACTGCCACAGGGCTTGGAGGAAGTCAACCAGGGAACAAAGTTTGTGAACACTACTGGGAATTAATGGCGCATGTCTTCAGCTCCAAGCGAGGTGGAAAGCACTATGTGCAAGTGATACACCTGGCCAGCTATCCCGGGCTTATCTGCTTTTGTTGCATGCCACTACCTGGGACGAAACCGGTTCCACCCGGAGGTTGTTGAACCTTGCACAGGTGTTGGGTGTTACCCAGCCCGCTGCTCTGCAAATGTCTGTTAGAGAGGCACCCCTGGCCAGGGCCCAGGGAGCCGCTACATCCCTGGTAGAATGGGCTTGTAGCCCTACTGGGGGCGGCATGTCCTGGGTGACATATGCCATAGTTATGGCGTCAATGAGCCAGTGGGCGATCCTCTGCTTGGAGACAGCGCTTCCTTTCCGCTGTGCACCAATGCAGACAAAGAGCTGCTCAGAGATTCTAAAGCTCTGCATGCGATCCAAATAGATGTGTAAAGCACGCACCGGACACAGGGCTGAGTCTGCCTCCTCCTGGGGCAGCGCTTGCAGGTTCATCACCTGGTCCCTAAAGGGGTGGCGGGAACCTTGGGCACATCAGGGTCTCAGGATCACGTGAGAGTAACCTGGACCGAACTCCAGGCATGTTTCGCTGACAGAGAACGCTTGCAGGTCACCTACCCTCTTGACGGAAGTGAGCGCAGTCAGGAGGGCAGTCTTCAAGAAGAGTGCCTTAAGCTCGGCTGACTGCAAAGGTTGTGCTTCCCTAAGGACTTACCGTTGACTGCGTCATGGTGTGCTGCTATGGCGGCAACGTACACCTTCAAGGTGGAAAGGGACAGCCTCCCTTCCAACCTCTCCTGCAGGAAGGAAAGCACTGATCTGACTGTGCATCACTGGGGGTTTTCCTCACGGGAAGAACACCACTTAGCGAACAGACGCCACTTAAAGGCATACAGGCGCCTCGTAGAGGGGGCCCTAGCCTGAGTGATCGTGTCTACCACCACACCGTCCAGGGGCCAGACATGGAGATTCCAGAGGTCTGGGCGCGGGTGCCAGATGGTGCCCCGTCCCTGAGAAAGAAGATCCTTCCTCAGGGGAATTCGCGAGGAGCGTGAGGTCCGAGAACCACGCCTGGGCGGGCCAGTAGGGTGCTAACAGGACGTCCTGCTCCTCGTCCTCCCTGACTTTGCACAGGGTCTGTGCAAGTAGGCTCATTGGGGCAAAATGCATATTTGTGCATGCCAGGGTGCCAGCTGTGTTCCAGCGTGTTTATGCCGAGGGGGTCTCATTCACGGCGTACCAGAGCGGGCAGTGGGGAGGATTCTTGGGAGGCGAACAGGTGCACCTGTGCCTGTCCGAATCGACTTCAAATCAGCTGGACCACCTGAGGGTGGAGTCTCCACTCTCCCCTGAGGGTAACCTGTCGTGACAGCGCGTCCGCTGAGGTTGCCTGGGATGTGAGTGGCTTGCAGCGACTTAAAGTGCTGCTGACTCCAATGGAGGAGATGGCAGGCGAGTTGTGACATACAACGAGAGCTCAGACCGCCTTGGTGGTTGACATATGCTACCATTGTTGTGCTGTCTGTCTGACTTAACATGTGCTTGCCCTGGATCAATGGCCGAAACCTCCGCAGGGCGAGCAGAATTGCCAACAACTCGAGGCAGTTGATGTGCCAATGCAGTCGCGGACCTGCGTGCCCATTGCAAACAGCACCCCAGCCCGTTTTGGAGGCATCTGTCGTGACCACGACGTGCCTGGAGACCAGTTCTAGAGGAACGCCTACCCGTAGAAACTAGAGGACGGTCCAAGGGCTGAAAAGATGGTGACAGACTGGCGTGATGACCACGCGACGTCCCGTGGCGCCATGCCCATCTCGGGACTCGAGTCTTGAGCCAGTGCTGAAGCAGCCTCATATGCATCAACCCGAGCGGGGTGGCCACCGCCAAGGATGCCATATGCTCCAGGAGCCTCTGAAAAAGTTTCAGTGGAACCGCTGTTTTCTGTTTGAACGCCTTCAAACAGGTCTGCACCGACTGGGCGCGCTCGTTTGTAAGGCACTCCGTCAAGGAGACTGAGTCCAACTCCAAACCGAGAAAAGACATGCTCTGAACCAGGAGGAGCTTGCTCTTTTCCCAGTTGACCCGAAGCCCTAGTCGGCTGAGGTGTGAGAGCACCAGGTCCCTGTGTGCGCACAACACGTCTCGAGAATGAGCTAAGATTAGCCAGTCGTCGAGATAGTTGACAATGCGAATGCCCACCTCCCTTAACGGGGCAAGGGCAGCCTGCGACCTTCGTAAAGACACGAGGAGACAGGTACAGGCCGAAAGGGAGGACTTTGTACTGATACGCCCGACTCTTGGATGCAAACCGCAGGAAGGGTCTGTGTCAAGGAAGTACGCATGCTTCAGGTCTACCGCCGTGAACCAATCTTGATGCCGGACGCTCGCCAGAATGCGTTTCATGCGCATCAGCATCTTGAACGGGAGTCTGTGTAAAGCCTAGTTCAGTACTCACAGGTCCTTTTTTCGGTACGATGAAGTAGGGGCTGAAAGACCCCTTCTTCATCTCGGCTGGAGGGACAGATTCTATCGTGCCCTTCCGTAGGAGGGTAGCGATCTCTGCGCAAGGTAGCAGCATTTTCGTCCTTCACCAAGGTGAAGTGGACACCGCTGAACCTGGGCGGCACCCGGCGAAGTGAATCGCGTAGCCGAGTCGGACGGTCCGGACCAGCCCTCGCGACGGATTGGAAAGCGCAAGCCATGCGTCCAAGTTCCGCGCAAGGGGGACCAAAGGGACAACGTCACCGGATATACCAGCAGGTGGGGCCTCGCAGCGGGGCAGAGCTTGAGGTGCCACACCACGTCGTGGCCGTGCTGAGTCTAAGGACATCGAAGCACTTACCTGTCTCCTTGTAACCACCCCCGGAACAGCCTGGGACGGGAGAGGAAGAGGCCTGTCCTCATGACCCGTGGAGACTGTCACATCGGGGGCGGATTTGTGCCACAGCTGGGCGCTCAGGGGCGGGAGACCTCCGCTGGAGTGCCAAACCTGCCAAATAGAGTGGTGAACGGTGGTCGTGATGACGGCCGTGCACACCGGATACGTGACCCAGGGAACAAGGAAACCACTCTTGCAGCCACTTGGGCATGCAGCGCAATTAATTGCAAAAGGTAACAGAAATATGGAGAGATCTGCTCACCAGCTCCAGAGCAGCGGGTTTCGTTGTCCCCGGGTCGCCCGTCTCAAGGGCGCTTTGAAGCCTTTCATGGGTTCTGGGTGGCCGCGAGACGGGTGGCGTCTGCTTCCTGCAGTGGGCTCCACGCCAGGGCCGGGCTGAAGGGGTGGGCTGCGGCAGAGCCGGTGCAGTCACCGCAGGGGGATGAGTAGAGGGGGTGCGGGATCTTGAGCCACGCCGGGGCAGGATATGCCAGCTAGCATCCGTCTACTGCTCCATCATCGAGAACTGCTGGGCAAAGTCCTCGACGGTGTCGCCGAATAGGCCCACCTGGGAAATGAGGGCAGCGAGGAACCGTGTCTTGTCGGCCTCGCCCATCTCGACCAGGTTGAGCCAAAGGTGGTTCTCCTGGACCACTAGTGTGGCCATCGTCCACCCGAGAGACCGCGCCATGACCTTCGTCGCTCGGAGAGCGAGGTCGGTCGCCGAGTGCAGTTCCTGCATCAATCCCGGGGCGAAACTACCCTCGTGCAGTTCCTTCAAATCAAAAATCAAATCAAATCACTTTATTGTCACACAGCCATATACACAAGTGCAATGGTGTGTGAAATTCTTGGGTGCAGTTCCGATCAACATAGCAGTCGTGACAGTGATGAGACATATACCAATTTACAATAACATCAAATTAACACAGCACAATTTAAACATCTGATATACACATAATTACACTCAACAATATACAAATAATAACATACACTGTACAGTATACAAAACACACAATATAGATACATATTATTCAATAAAAATAAAAAATAAAAATATATAAAAAAGTACATAAAAAATGTACAGAGAGAGAGAGAGAGAGAGAGAGAGAGAGAGAATGTACAGTATTGTACTGTATTGACATTCAGGCTGTCGGTTGATAGTCAGTTGTTAAGAGAGAATATAATATAATAATAATATAATTTATGACAGTCCAGTGTGAGATATAAGAGTAAGGGTAATAAAGTGCAGTGCTGATGTATTTGATCGTGGGAGATCAAGAGTTCAGAAGTCTGATTGCTTGGTGGAAGAAGCTATCATGGAGACAGCTGGTGCGGGTCCTGATGCTGCGATACCACCTACCTGATGGTAGCAGTGAGAACAGCCCATGGCTCGGGTGGCTGGAGTCTCTGATGATCCTCCGAGCTTTTTTCACACACCGCCTTGTATATATTTCCTGGAGGGAGGGAAGCTCACCTCCAATGATGTGTCTGGCAGTTCACACCACCCTTTGCAGTGCTTTGCGGTTGTGGGTGGTGCTATTGCCGTACCAGGCGGAGATGCAGCCAGTCAGGATGCACTCTACAGTGCAGGTGTAGAACCGTGTGAGGATGTGGCGGTTCATTCCAAACGTCCTCAGCCGTCTCAGGAAGAAGAGGCGCTGATGAGCCTTCTTCACAACAACACCAGTGTGTCAGAGTGTGCACCTCCTCTCTGTAGGCTGTTTCATCATTGTCAGTGATCAGACCTACTACCGTCGTGTATCATCAGCAAACTTGATGGCATTGGAGCTATGTGTTGCCACACAGTCATGTGTGTACAAGGAATACAGTAGTGGGCTGAGAACACAGCCCTGTGGGGCTCCAGTGTTGAGGGTCAGTGATGAGGAGATGTTGCTGCCTATTCTAACCACCTGGCGTCTGCTTGACAGGAAGTCCAGGATCCAGCTGCACAGCGAGCTGTTTAAGCCCAGAGCCCGGAGTTTCTCATCTAGCTTGGAGGGCACTATGGTGTTGAATGCTGAGCTGTAGTCTACAAACAGCATTCTCACATAAATGTTCTTTTTTTCCAGGTGGGAGAGAGCAGTGTGTATTGTAGATGCAATGGCATCATCAGTGGAACGGTTGTTGCGGTAAGCAAACTGCAGCGGGTCAAGAGAGAGAGGCAATACAGAGCAGATGTAATATCTGATTAGTCTCTCAAAGCATTTGCTGATGATGGGGGTCAGAGCAACAGGACGCCAGTCATTTAAGCAAGTTATTTTTGATTGTTTTGGAACAGGCACAATGGTGGATGTTTTAAAGCATGTGGGGACTACAGACAAAGAGAGGGAAAGGTTGAAAATGTCCGTAAAAACACCAGCCAGCTGGTTCGCGCACGCTCTGATGACGCGGCCCGGAATGCCGTCTGGGCCCGCGGCTTTGCGGATATTCACCCATCGGAAGGATCGGGTTACATCCGCTACAGAGACGGAGAGTGAACTAACCTCTGTAACTTCAGCCTCGAGAGCTCTCTCCGCGAGGGCGGTGTTATTTCCCTCAAAACAAGCATAAAAAGTATTTAGCTCATCCAGGAGAGAGGCAGCGGTGTTCATGGCGGAGTTTTTATTCCCTTTAAAGTCCGTGATGATGTTAATTCCCTGTCACATGCTTCTAGAGTTGGTGGTGTTAAACTGTCCTTCAATCTTGCTCCTGTACTGGCGTTTTGCGGTTCTGATAGTTCTTCGGAGGGCATAACTGTCTTGTTTATGCTCCTCCGCGTTCCCGGAATTAAAAGCGGAGGTCCGCACATTAAGTGCCGCGCGAACATCGCTATTAATCCAAGGTTTCTGATTCGGATAGATCCGTATTGTTTTGGTCGGAACCACGTCCTCTACGCACGTTCTGATGAAACACATTACGCTATCAGCATAAAGCTCGATGTCATCATCAGAGGCGGACCGGAACATCTCCCAGTCCGTGTGATCAAAACAGTCTTGTAGCATAGAGTCTGATTGGTCCGACCAGCACTGGATCGTTCTGAGGGTGGGTGCTTCCTGTTTCAATTTCTGCCTGTAAGCGGGCAGAAGCAGAATGGGAGAGTGGTCTGATTTGCCAAATGGTGGGCGGGGGAGGGATTTGTAGCCATCCCGGAAGGGAGAGTAGCAATGGTCCAAAACCCGGTCTCCTCGTGTGTTGAAACTAATGTGCTGGTGGTATTTTGGTGCGACTGATTTTAAACTGGCTTTATTAAAGTCCCCGGTCACAATGAACATGGCCTCAGGGTGCGCGGTTTCCTGCTCACTTATACTCCCATACAGTTCCTTGAGTGCCCGGTCTGTGTCGGCTTGAGGCGGGATGTACACAGCTGTGATAATGACCGCTGTGAATTCAATTGGTAGCTAGAATGGTCGACACAGAAACATGAGAAATTCCAGATCAGGAGAGCAGAAGACTTGATAGAATGTACGTTCCTCTGATCACACCAGGATTTGTTGATCATAAAACATACACCACCTCCTCTGCTTTTACCTGAGAGGTCTTTCGCTCTGTCCGCTCAGTGCACGGAGAACCCCATGGGTTCAATGGCTGAGTCTGGAATCTCTGCAGACATCCAAGTTTCCGTAAGGCAGATAATGCAGCAGTCCCTCGAGTGCAGCATCATTTAGCACCTTGGTGGACTTGCAGGAGAGCCATGGTGTGCAGGGTGGAGGCGGCTTGACCAGTGGCACCGTAGGCCTTGGCTGTCAGAGACAATGTAAACCTACAGGCCTTTGACGGGGGCTTTGGGCACCCGCGCCAGGTGGCGGTGCTCTGCGGGCATAGGTGCACTGTGAGCGCCTTTATCCACCGGGGGACTGCCGAATAGCCCTTGGCCGCCCCACCATCGAGGGTAGTGAGGGTGGGGAAGCTGAAAAGATCGGGACCGGGCAGTAAAAAGTGCCTCCAGCGACCTTGTCGGCTCTTCATGCACTTCCGGGAAGAAAGGAACGGGGGCAGGGCGTGGCTTTGAGTGGCGCCGCGAGCCCAGGAACCAATCACCAAGCCATTCAGGGAAGAGCAGAGGGTTCCACTCTAGCGATGCTCGCGGCTGCCCGGGAAAGCATGTCGTCATCTCCGTGACTGGGCAATCGTCCCCGAAGGGAGGAGCCCCGCTGAGGCTTCCGACTGGACGAGCCCGCTCTCCGATGCTGCGCTTGAGAGCTCATCACTTTCACGGGCTCCGAATAAGAGGTCAAACTCGCTGTGAAACGAGCCGGCGGACTCATCCGGAAGCCCGATCGGGGCAGACGAGCGTGCTGGGGAATGGGAGGTCTGCAGGGGATACTCGGTGGAGACGGTCCCATTGGGGTCCCCAAATCGCCCCCAGTGCCAGCCGCGCTGGCCTCATACCCGTGGGTAAGAGGACCGAGGCGGGGAGCCTCTGGAGTGGCTTGCTTTCTCATGAAGGCGAGCCGCGACCGCAACGTTGCCATGGACATGTCCTCGCAATGAGAACATGATCATCCACGAATGCTGTCTCCGTGTGAGCAGTGCCCAGACACGAAAGACAGTGATCGTGACCATCAGAAGGCGAGATAATAAGCGCAACCAGGAATAACACACAATCGGAAAAGCATCTTTAGAAAGACGCGTCTTTAAAAAGACGTTCCGTGTGTGCCACTCTTTTAGAGAAATATACTCTTTTAGAGAAATATACTCTTTTATTTCTGCCGAAGCGCCCAGGGGCATTCTCTGCAGTGCACCAGCGCAGAAGGGGTAGAAGCTGCTGAAATGCGCCGTCAGATCCAGCAGAGGTGAATGAAAAGTCATGGGAATTCAGCTCAGTGAGCGTTACCGTTCGGCTCCGGAGAGAAAATCTGAATGAGTGGTTGCATACCAGCTCCTTTTATACCCGTATGTCCGGGGAAGTGGCATGCAAATACCACTTGCCAATTTTCATTGGCCTTTTATCAAAGACCAGAGGTGTCTCGGGCTCCCAAGAGTGACCCCTAGTGTCACTACATCGACACAACATCAAGTTAGTGACAGATAGGGAACTTTTGGCTAGATATATAAAGCAGAGAGAGTCTTTTTTCTACCATTCCCTCAGTGAAATATGCTGGTGGTGCTATATTTACCTCGGCCAATGATATTAATAATGCTTTTAAAGAATACTATCTTTATCTTTATATTTCCACGTCTTCGTCTACTGATGAAGATATTAGAAACTTTGTGGAACCATTAGAACTCCCTAAACTGACGACTGAGCAAACAAATTCACTTGATTCTGAGATAACCTTGGAGGAGCTTGACGAGGTAATTAAGACCCTGCCTACTGGCGAGTCTCTGGGGCCAGATGGCTTTGCTGCTGAATTTTTTAGATCTTATGATACAGAACTGGCTCCACTTTTGTTAGAAGTTTATACGGAATCATAAAAGAATGGAAAGCTTCCGCCAACCATGACACAAGCCCGGATCAGTCTGATTCTTAAAAAGGGCAAAGATCCATGCGAGTGTAAAAGTTACTGTCCAATTTCTCTGATCCAGCTAGATGTAAAATTTTGTCAAAAATTCTGGCTAACTGGTTAAGTTATGACATCTCTTATACATATAGATCAAGTGGGGTTTATTCAGGGCCATAACTCTTCTGATAACATTAGGCGTATCATCAATATTATGTGGTCAGTGGCGAATGATCAGTCTCTGGTCACTGCCATCTCACTTGACGTCGAAAAGGCATTTGATATGGTAGAATGGAATTATCTTTTTAAGATTTTGGAAATGTATGGGTTCGGGAGTACATTTATTGGTTGGATTAAGTTACTTTATAGACACCCTGTAGCAGCGGTACATACAAATGGATTAATTTCAGATTATTTTACTCTGGATAGGGGCACTCAGCAGGGCTGCCCTCTTTCCCCATTATTGTTCTGTCTTGCCCTGGAACAATTAGCAGCCGCGATAAGAAAGGAGGATGATTTTCCAGGGGTGGTGGCAGGAGGTGATATTTTATTATTTGTCTCTGAATTTACTAGATCTATGCCTTGCCACCACAGAATTATTAATTCCTTTTCCAAGTTCTCAGGATACAAAGTTAATTGGTCTAAATCTGAAGCTATGGCTTTGACAGCGTACTGTCCAGTAACGGCTTTCCAGCCAGGTGCCTTCCAATGGCCCAAACAGGGCATTAAGTATTTGGGGATTTTATTCCCAGCAAATTTGTCTGATTCAGTTAGTGCCAATATTGACCCTATAATAAAAAGATTTTCAAGCGATGTGGGCAGGTAGGCTTCATAACATTTATCGATGATTGGGAAGGTTAATGTTATTAAAATGAATTGTATTCCAAAATTTAACTACCTGCTACAATCTCTCCCTGTAGATGTCCCCCTCTCTTATTTCAAGCAATTCGATAGCATAGTGAAGTCCTTCATTTGGAATGGTAAACGTCCCAGATTGCATTTTAATAAATTATATAGGCCGATTGACAAAGGAAGGCTAGGCCTACCCAAGATTTCATTTTATTACTATGTGTTCAGTCTCAGACATTTGGCTCATTGGTCACTTCCACCTGAGAGAGCTCCTCCCTGGTTTTGTATTGAAAAGGCAGTTCTTGCCCCTATCTCGCCACTGCAAAGCCTTTCGATTAAACTAGCTGCAGAGGTTAAGTCGCACCCCTTTATTATGCATTTGCACTCGATATGGACAAAAATGTCCAGAGTGTTTAATTCTGATATTTATTTAAACGTAGCCTCGAGCATATGGCTGAACCCTAAACTATGTATTAATAAGTCCCCTTTCTGTTGGTCAGATTGGATTGTGAGGGGGGTTATTACACTTGGTGACCTATATGAGTATTGAGTACTGGAGTACTGGAGTACTGGAGTATTGGAGTATTGAGATCTTTTGAAAATTTGATTCAACATTTTGGGATTCCCAGATCTCAATTTTATAAGTATTTATCAGTGTAGTACTCCCTGTTAATTCAGAGTCTGGGGGACGGAGCTTTAAATTCTCTCAAAAAATTATGGGAGGAAGATTTAAATTTGTTATTGGAGGAGGGAGTGTGGGCAAGGATTCTAAAAAACAAACTCTGCATCTAGAAATGCAAGGGTTCGCCTTATGCAATTTAAGATTTTACATAGATTTTATTGGACCCCCTCTAGATTGTATAGGCTTGGTCTTAAGGACACACCCATCTGCTGGCGATGCCATACTGAAGATGGAGACACCATCCATGTTTTTTGGGGGTGCCTTAAGATCCAAAACTTTGGCTGAAGGTGCAAAGTTTTGTGTGTGATGTGTTGGGCACTCAGGTCTTGTTCTGCCCCAGACTCTGTATTTTGGGAGATAAGGAGGTCATGATTTGGTAGATAAGTACATGAAGGACTGGGTTTTGACCAGTGTGATGATTGGTAGGCAGGTTATTTTGAGGAGTTGGAAGTCGGATGGAGCACCCTCGTTCCCAGAGTGGTGCGCAGAGATGGGGAGGGTTGCTGCCTTCGAGGAGGGGTCAAGCATTAGGATGGGGGTTAGGGAATCTTAAAATAAGAAATGGGGCAATTATTTAGCATTTTTGAGGGAATCTCGAGGTGGGGCGGTGGAGGGAGTAATTTAGAGTTTTTTTTTTATTATACTTGATTGTAGGTGCTACTGGTTGTTTAAATCAGTTTTACTATCAGAAATAATCAATAATTAATTGTTATTAATTATGGAATAATCAAATAACAATTAAATAATTAAATAGTAATTAAATAGAATTTAACTCATTAAATTCTATTCTCGGGGCACCACTCTTTGAAAAGAGAAAAATGATAGCAAGTTACTGATTGAGTCTCATAAAACAAAATCTACCCTGTAGGTTGAGTACCTTAATTGTTAATCAAAATAATCAAAAAGGGGAAAAACTAGTTAAATTATTGGTATACAAATCTAATAGTAATCTAGTTACAGTTAGTTTCTAACACCAATAAAATAATAGTACTCTGAGGTAACTTGGGAGTTCTTCAAGTGGCAGAGGTTGGCTTCAACACAACATTCAAACAAAAACAAACAGAAGTTCTTATTACAATATAACAAGATGTATTATAATCAAGCAGTAATGAACACAGCCAATACTATCCGAATATAATCCAAAAATAAAATCAAGGAAATCCTAAACTAACAGTGGAGCTATATGCTAGTGTGTGTGTGTGTGTGTGTGTTTGTGTCCAGATGTGGTAACAAAGGAATCAAAATGGAGGATCAGGTTCAAAATGGAGGGTTAAATCCAAAATGGAGCTGATACCACGTGAGGGTGGAAATGAGCGGACACACAAAGGAACTGACGAAACGGGCGGGAGAATTTGGTTCACCAGCCAGTGAACACAGCCAATACTATCCGAATATAATCCAAAAATAAATCAAGGAAATCCTAAACTAACAGGGGAGCTATATGCTAGTGTGTGTGTGTGTGTGTGTGTGTGTGTGTGTGTGTGTGTGTCCAGATGTGGTAACAAAGGAATCAAAATGGAGGATCAGGTTCAAAATGGAGGGTTAGATCCAAATTGGAGCTGATACCACGTGAGGGTGGAAATGAGCAGACACACAAAGGAACTGACGAAACAGGCGGGAGAATTTGGTTCACCAGCCTGAGTCGAACACAAACCACGGCACCGCTCACTCTATGAATATCAGTGAGAGAGAAAGAATGAGAGCGAGAGAGAGAGGAAAATTGCATGCAGTTTAATTAAGGGTAACCGCTCGTAACAGCGGGACTGAATTACTAGTTCAAATCACTCAACAAAACAAACGTAACCCCAAAAGAAACTAAAACAAATCTCCCAACTCGAAGCAGCGAGCAGAGTTTAACATACAAATATACTCAAAACATCAGCATTTAGAATCAAAAATCCAATTTAGTTTCACAAGAAAAAAAAAATCACAGTTTCTAAACTAAATCTGCCCAGATATCAAGCCTTACTTGGGAAATCCTGTGTGATTTCAGTAGGGTTGTCCGTTGGAATTCCTGTTGCATTGAGCGGTCAGGAGAAACGGTCTGGATGGTCCCTTGTCTTACGCTCATCAGCGAAAAGATGCGTCTCTGCTTTATTCTTCGGATCCAGCGATGGAGAAGAATGCAGAAAGTAGTCAACGTTGAATGAAAAAGAGGGAGAAGGGAAACCGTTTTTCAAAATAAATTCACTGTTGTTTTACAGTGAAACTGAACCGGTTGATATAAGTATACTATAAGACTTGAACAAAGCTAAGTTAATCTTACTCTACCGCGGCCAAATGGTGAGGTTAGAAAAACGGGGTCTCTTTGTTCTCAGTCCAAACGGAGGGAAAACTCCTTCAGTACGTGCACAGTACAGATGTCCCTTAACAGCCAGGCAGAGCTTAGCACAGAGAGGCCGAACTTCATCTGTCCGCTGGTTTTATTGACAAGATGACGTCATCAGTCGTAGGCTGCTTTCGACCAATGGCGTTTGAGACTGGGTCCATGGGCGGGACTTCGCATCCAGTTGTGAATTTGTGAAGGATCCTGGGAAACTGAGTTCAATGTCTCTCCTTTGATCATAGAACAAAGGGCCATGCGGTCTCTGCTGCCATTTTAAGTGGGCCAAGGCCCTACACCTCCCCCCTTTGGTCTTAAGGTTGGGGTTCCTTCCACAGTCCTTGAGAGCAACCCAAAAGTTGAACAGTTCAGTCCTTGAGAGCAACCCGAAAGTTGTACTGTCCATGTGTCCTGGGTTTGCATGAGCTTAGTTCATGGAAACATTAGCAGTTCATAAAGGCTTTTGATACCTGGGCAGTCATAGTAGGTAACATCTGGGCAGATGAATTCTAACTAGGCTAGCTAACATAATTTCTATCAAAACAGCACTTCACATTGGTAAAACACATCAAACATTGCAACAACCCTTTGCTATCCCTGAGTTTTCAATGATTATGAAAAGGACAATGGGAAAGATTGTTACAGTTAGTATAACTGTTCCTGGGCAGAGATAGGAGCAGTTAGTGGTAGAGGGGTAGACAGGAGCTTGTAACGCTGTGGAATGAGTGTCATTGCATCCAGTCTAGTGTGTAGTGTTTGGATGTGTCTGTGCATAGCGTATGCGATACCTGCCGTGATGATCCAACCACTAAAGAGGAGCCCAAGGGCAGTCAAACTGATGGGGTGTTCTTGATAAGCCGATAATTTTCCTATACGATTGGAAAATGTAGTTGTGTGCCCAGTCGATTTGAGACTGAACTTTACTAATTTGGTCCCTTCAGCTAGAAGCTGTTGTTGAAGGGTGTCGTCAATAGTGAGGTTGTGGCCTCTGAATGCGTCCATCATCTTAATCTCTGAATCGTGTCTCTCTGGACTGAGATGGTGGAGGACAATGTCGGCTATATGTACCGTGGCCCATTGTGGGACCTTCAAGAACACCATTTGGTTTGGGATTGTTAATTTAGTGTTTGTGTCATGATGGTCGTATGACATTAGGATCTCGGTGGCAGGGGTACTGACAAGCCATCGACTACCAGCTCTTTCTACCCTAGATTCTGTCCCTTCGTCTTTAACAGACATACTAGCCTGGCATTTTTGCTCTGGGGTGTCAGCCCTCAGACCGCACAGGTGGTCGGTTCTATCTCTGATAAAGGGGTTGCTGGGGCAAACCCAATGTATGTCCTTGGTGTTCGTACACATGCTCAGATTGGGAATAAGGTAGAGAGAGGCGTCATCATTGTGGTAGGCAAGCACCGGTGGTGTTTTGATATGTACATGTACATTATTCTTCCAAAGCCCAACGTTCAATATGGATTTCAGTCGGTAAATGTTCTGTTTCTCTATAATGGGTAAGTTAAGGATAAATCCTATCTCTAGGTTCTGAGGATTTACATGGATGGGTATTGCACTGCCAAGGCTGTATGCCAGATGTATCTGAGAAGTCTGCACAACGGTGGTAGTGGCCGATCTAAGGATTTACGTGCTAATTTCCTTTACAAGGTCATGCATTAGATCTCTAACCATTCACACATATGTTATGTCTGATCTCACAACTTCTGACAAGGCATCCAGAGCATTAAGTGTTATTTAGAATTGCTGAGTGCATGTTTACAGTGAATATGGTACCCTGTAGGGTTTTACCCAGATCCTGTAACTGTTCTTGTTGTAACAGGAGTTTCTCTTGGATTTCTGGCATTTCCTCATTAAGTTCACCCATTTGTCTTTGGAGTGTACCGAGACTGACGGAGTTGGCAGCCGAAAGGCCGATAGAGAACAGGGAACCAATGGCTGATGCTGCTACTAGCAGGCCACCGAGGAACCGCTTTGTTCGTTTATTCCCACTGAGTTCTTCCTCTGTGACTAGGAATTTCTCCAGTTGTTCTAGGATATGGACAGTTGTCAATTTGGCATGTTCAACTGTGTCCTGGGTTTGGGTTCCGCTTAACCTGCCTTCCGTCATCTGTGGAGGTAACTGGATATGTTTGCGATACACATCCCAAGGATCTAAACGAATGTATATTCTTTGGGTGTAGAGGTGGCAATGGGTGATTAAGAGCCCAGGGGTCTCCTGTAGGACAATACCGGTTGGCGGGTTGGTTTCTACCACCTCATTGGCTTGTGCGAGCTGTAGGTTGAGGAAGATGCCAAGGATCCAAAGGAATTTCATCCTGAAACATACAAGAGTCTCGTTACCTTGTGTTTGCGGGAGTAGTCTTAAGGGTTAGTGCATGCTAATGTATGAGTAAAGCATGCTACACCCAACTACAAGAGACACTATTGTTGTGGGTCTGCTCCCCTTTGGAGTAGAGACTGTTCAAAGGGTTTGATCTGATTTGAATGGACCCATTTGTACATTGGTGTTTGGTTTGGCTTTGAGATATGGATTTGGTAAGCTACCGGAGAGAGCTTCCCTATAATCTCAAAGGGGCCTGACCAGCTTGGTAGGAACTTTTTGACGATTCCCACCGGTTTAGCGAACTTGAAGTAGAAGACTTTATCACCTACTTTATATCGCGGTCAGACGTTTTCCTATCTGTGATAATGATTAATTATTAAAATCAATAGAACATTGATGAGAATCAATGTTAGCTTTTTTTTTAAGCCTTTAAATCAACAATTATCAAAGATAATCACCAATCATTAACATCGATGAAATATTAATTAAAATTAACATTAGCTTATTGATCATTCAAATTCAACAATCATCAAAGATAATTATCAATTATCAAAAATCAATAGAGTATTAATAAGGATTAACATTGACGGGGCACCACCCTGGAATCAGGGACTAACAACCAGATAGTAAAACAGTCTCAATATTAGATTGTTTTCTTAGGAAAATCGGCATCCGAAGAATATCGATTTTCGGGAAAAAAATCAATGAATGAAGGCTTGAATCCGAGCACTGACATCCTGTCAGCATGACACAGGCATATGCAAAACAAACCAAAACACTTCTCTTTGTAATATAAACAAAGTTTATTTATGCAGTAATATCAATTAATAATTAATACAATGCAGTCAGTAAACTTCCGACTTACAAAATAAAAAATTACATGATTAGATATGGAAATCAAAGTAATCCTATAATACATGAGGGTATCATTATAATTAATTAATTATAATTTTCTTTATTTATCACACATTATACATTTGCACATATACAGTGAAATTCTTCTTTTTTGCATATCCCAGCTAGGCTGGGGTCAGAGTGCAGGGTCAGCCATGATACAGTGCTTCTGGAGCAGATAGGGTCAAGGGCCTTGCTCAAGGGTCCAACAGTGGCATCTTGGTGGTGCTGGGGCTTGAACCCCTGACCTTCTGATCAGTAACCCAGAGCCTTAACCGCTGAGCAACCACTGCCCCTTAAAAAGGGAGGGTGTGTGTGTGTGTGTGTGTGTGAGAGAGAGAGAGAGAGAGAGAGAGAGAGAGAGAGAGAGAGAGAGAGAGAGAGAGAGAGATAGATAGATAGATGCGCACAAAATGGCGGACGTGACTCTCGTGGAGAGTATGTCACACAAGACTTCCGGCCAGGGAATATGGCTGTGAATGTGGGCGGAGAGAAACCAGTCAATGGTGTCTACCAGTTACCGTGTGTATCCGCTTGTACGATAGCTTAGGGACAAAGCTGAGCTTTAGCACGAAGCTATCTACGAGCCAAAAATGTGTGCCAGAATGTTTGTGAGGGTTCGCGCGTGTGTGGTTAGTACGAGAGAGAGAGAGAGAGAGAGAGAGAGAGAGAGAGAGAGAGAGAGAGAGAGAGAATTAAGTGATGGCCCCAAAGCCGATTTCGCAATCGTGGGGGAGAAAGCAGCTGTTAGTTTATCACTCAGAGACACGTGGACGGCTTGTAAACAGTCCCGCGTTTTTTGATTCTTTAATGGATAAACTCAGTTTGCCGGTCTCACCCGCGATGGCAGAAATGCACAACAGCCCACTGTGGTTGGACCACAATACAACAAATCTCATTCGTGATAATTAATACCCTGAGTATTAATAATAAGCAGACATGGCGGTCCGTAAATTGTACAAGCAAAAACCTTGAAACACAAGAATAACACACTATAATATTCTATCTCTGCCCAGACGTACACCTCTTACTTGAATCGCATGAGGATGCAGAATGTGTGTACATCCGTCCTTTAACTCAGACTCGGTTCCTCGAGGCTCGGGTGATGACGGGAGGCCATTTCCTCGCTCTGTTGGCGGGCGTACGGCTGCTGATTCTCGGCGGGCTGGCGGAGAAATCAGAAATGTCGACTTGATTGAAGATGGAAGAGAAACCTTTAATCTCTTCACTTCTTCAGGCAAACGGATGAAGATGCGGATTGCTCAGCGGTCTCCTTCGGATCCGTTAGAGTGTTCGGTTGATCACAGAGTAATCTCAACTCGTCCAGCGAGATGGAGATTGTATGGCCACAGTTTCAAGTCGGACATTACTTCTTTGTGCCACGAAGCTGCACCTGAGAGCAGCAATGAGCTGCGTCTACACCCGGCAAGCAAAGTTGCTGGAATCAAATCCCGGAAGCATTTCAGAGGTATTTCTACTCCTGATGATGTCATGGTTTGAGGGACGTTCTGTTGTGTGCCTCATCCAATAGGAGTTGAGAGTTCAATCCTTTAGTGAGCAAGGCTTCATGGGATTTGTAGTCTGTTTTGGACTCCCTTTGTTTGATTTTGGCGCGATTTATCAGTAAGATTTACGACTTGGTATGTGGGGGCTTGAGTTAGGTTTTTATGACTGTGTTAGGCCTGCCTTTGTCTTCTATCTGAATACATGAGGCCCAACAAGTATCAATACACAAATATTTTCAGGGTCATTCACAGAAAGGCTGTCATTCTCCCTAGAGGAGATAAACTACCAGAGATGTTCCTTACCTTAAAACTACCTACTCATTCGCTTATCACATACATCCCATCTCCTCCTGTTTCCCAAGGTCTCTCACTGTCTGTATCACATCAACTAATTTTCTCTTGACACAGAAAGGCCTCACACAGAGAGAAACTGAAAGCTAAGCTGTTTTCCATAGTTTCAGACTGCATCAGAGTATTAAATCAATAAAAGAATGATTAAATATGTAACACATTATTCATCTCCTCATAGATATCTTCATTGGAGGAATCAATTTCCTCCCAGTTTGGTCTTTCTGTCCATCCAGGGTAATTATGTTGGCTTTGTCAAGCCAACATACTGATCTACTATTTAAGCTTCTTCTTCTTCTTCTTCTGAGCCAACATTTAAACAGTATCTCTTCCTAGAGCTTTCAAGCTACAAACACCAAACTCACCACAGACCTTCAGACTGGTCTGACTCGGGTTGCTGTCTCTATTCTAACTGATCGGGCTTCGCAACACACCAGCTTCAACGGACTCTCTTCTGATTGTTCCTAACTTCCACAAAGCACACAGTTATCATACAAACACACCCTTCACTAGCCCATTGCAGGAGGATTTCATACTTCTGCAGTAGGGACCAGGTGCACCTTATCTTGACATTGAGAACTTTGCTAATAAAACCATTGAACCGTCATCTCTGCTTTTGGGTCCTTTGTCCCCCCAGTGACACTATTGAACCACGACCTTGTCACAACATCATCATGATGGACTGGCACTGCTCTATAGTTACGTTGTGGCAGCGAATACAGAAATTTCATTTTTCCGGTTGTCACAACATAATCAGTTACATTGCCACAACTAAAGTTTGGTCATCAAATTATGGTGTAGTTAGGAAATGGCCACATAATTTGGCTAATTGGAATTACAAAATGGCTGAATTTGCTGCTGCTTTTCTCAAATTTTGAAATGCAATTTGTTGCATTTTTTTGGGTTGTTTGCAGTGAAAACTCAAAATCATCATTATATTCCTCTGTAATTGTTTTAAATATTTTAGTGCATAATAACTGAATATGCAGTTAGCAACCAAAACAAAAATACATACATTTAGGTGAAAGCTGTGAGTATTGAAAGACCCTTAATTATTTTTGTATCATAATTTTCTGCCTCAGAGAATGCAATAAAACTTATCTAAGTTTAAAATAGACGTACAATAAATCTGTAAGCTAAAAACACAAATGAGGATTCAATAATTAGACCTGTTGCCATTATTACATTGTCTGATATTTAAATCTGGTATATGGCCATATACAACCGTGGCCCATGCATTTGAAGTCTAGGCCTTCAGTGCGATTCATGCCATTAAGAAAACACATGAGAAAACCATCATACATTGCGTGGCAGTCAACTAATAATACCAATTAACATTTTAAAAACACGTCCACGCATGAAAGCCAGAACCAGGGAGGTCTAGAACCAAGAAAAAGATCTCTAATAATATTTGCGATAAAAATTTTGCTTGCAATAAATTTTGTTTTGTCAGGGTACACGGTTACTTTTCAAAACTTGATCCAACACTTAATGGTCAAGCAGCCTAATTTACACTTAGAAAACTCCTGATGATGCTATAATAATACAAAAATCACTTATCAGTTAGCTTGAAGTGAAAATCAGAATCAGCTTTATTGCCAAGTATGCTTACACATACAAGGAATTTGTCTTGGTGACAGGAGATTTCAGTGTACAACAATACAAAAACAGCAGCAAGACATAGATGATAATAAAAAATAAAATAAAAACTAATTATACACATACGTACAGACACACATATACATACATACACATGGGTAGTGAAAATCTAATACAATCTGTTATGTTAAAATCAGCCCTCCCTTCCTGTTTATTTAATCAATCAAACGATCATGCAGAACATCACAGGTTTGTAAATCCATAAGGATCTCTTTGTCAACGACAATACCAGCAGTGATGACAGCCGATGAATCTGACAGTCTGACTTTAGATGCCTATTCACTTACACTGTTGAGGGATTCTGTGGAAATCTGAAGGCTTGACAGGGTGGAGCTCAGACTCACGTGCTGCTTCAGCTAAGGAGCATGGCTTTGGGCATGCAATTTGTGAAACAGTTGTCACACTTTGTAAGCATCGAGGAATAAATTCTGATTGGATACAATTTTGTGTTTTTTGCTATTCGTTTGTAGGTTAATTAGGAGTGGAAAGCGATTGAAAATACATAGGCAAATAGGTCAATGAGAATGAAAGGATGAAAAAATATTTATTTATTAGGCATGTTACGTCAGCAGAGAAGGCTTTGCTGGCCCTAAGAAATTGCCACTGGCCATATACGAACAAATACAATTAGAGTTCATATATTTGAGCATTTATGTACACATTTAAATTCCACAAGTGTTTAAAAAAAACATGCTACATATATGAAAATTGTCATTTTTGTCATATTGTCATATTCTGTATATTACATATATCTACTGTATATAATTGACATCTTAAATCAGTAAAAACATTTATGAACACTTATTTTCAGCATACAAGTGTTCAACATATATTGCCATTTTCAGATTCGTAGCCTACTGTATTAATAGCACTTCAAATTCTAATCACATTTTATTACACAACTAATGGGGATTTTAAGTGAATGTTAGGGATTCTTTGTATAAATGTGGGTTTTGTGTCTCATTCTCAGCACGCAGGGTGAAGATTAAACACTAGCTGTGATGTGTGCTGTCTGCGGTCTGTGAAAGTTTAGAAGGATTTTGATAGTGAACACACAATGTGGAGGAGACGCTACACTGTTACTATGGAGATGATACAAACACCATAACATATTCCTTTCTTTGTATTTAGCAAGTATTTAAACTGCATGTCAATCACTCTCAACTGTCTTCATCATTTGTGCTCACTTCCTGTTTGTGCCATGTTTGGTATCGTTGAAGCATTTTTGGTAAAGATTTAATCTTTCACCATATCAAACTCAAACACATCTCTACCTGAAACTGATTGAGAAAATGAATTGTGTGTAGAGCTGGAATAGATGAAAGGCTACACTTAAGAAGTTCAAACAGAAGATGTTTCTGATTTAATTTGTTTTGGTCACTGCATAATTTCCATACTTTTGTGTTACTTCTTAGTTTTGATGATGTTACTAAAATCTCAAATGTGCAGTAACAAATAATAAAGAATAGACAAGTGTGATCAAACTTTTCTACAGAGTTCTAGTCTTACACCGAGGGGCCGTTCACATTGAGCGTGTTTATGTGTCTGGCCGCGCTGTTTTATAAATGATTTCAATATAAATGTGCGCTAGATAGATGTCTTTGACGGCTTGTTTGTGTTTTTAGATGCCTTGTCAAGTTTAAAATAGCTTAAACTGTTAAACGTCTCGAGTTGCGACACATACGTTTTGCTCTTTTGTGGCGCTGTGTGTAAGTTTAGTGCAAAAACAAACGCATTCAAGCATGTGAACGGCACGTAACATGATTTCAAACATTGCGCTGAAATTTCAAAGAAATGTCATGAATATTAGCTAATATATAGGACTATGCCATTACACAAACACCGTCAACACAAGTCGTGCCAGCTTCTAGCAGAATTAAAACTAATAAATGTATTCAGAGCTGAATAGCCTACTACACAACTGAATAAAACAAGCTGCATGACACTGATAAATCATTTCTGCCACAGTAACATTCGCATACAGGTGTGAGGGATGTCAGAATTTCACAAATAACACAAAGAACAAACGTATTCCTTTCACTTGGTTTTGCTCACATGTCCCCTCCGTGTGCAAATAATGTGAAGATCTATTGGGATTTTACTAAAGTTCGTCACTGAAGCGGTTTGCTCACAGACTTGGCACTAAACAGCACACGCAGCCTCACGAATGGACACGGAGTGGCTGCATCACACTTTTCTTTGAGCATAATATTACACTACTGAGGGACAAGTATTTTATTTCTTTATTTTTCGAAGAGGATTGAGAGAGAGAGAGAGCGCGCGCGCGCGCGCATGCAAGGTTGCCAGATTGCAAAAATTAAGTATGACAAAAGACGAAATATTTCCTATTTGTGCAAGTATAAATCTCTGCTTGGGGTGTTTCATCTATTATCTGGCAACCCTGCATATTACAAGCTTGTGGATGCGCGATAGGTCCCAAAGCCAGATACATGAAAGAGCTAATAAAAAATGTTCATTCAACAATGGAGCTTGGCTGACCTCTATTGGACATTTCTTGTAATTGCCACTCACAGCTGAGCAGAGATAAATGGCAGTATTTTCTAGTATTTTCACATTTCATTTGATATTTTTATAATATTTTATTTATATAAAAGATAAGAAATATGTTTAACAATAAACTTGAAAATTAAAGCATGGAAAATACCTCAAAACATGTGAATATACACAAAAATGATGACATTTAATGCATTGCCATGGCAACAGTATTTAAACTATCAAGAATCCCTTCAGAATTTTAAATCTGCACTATCTTGACATTATTTAAAAAAAAAAAAAAAAAAAGAATTCAGGTAAAAAATGAGAGGGATATTTCAAAAGTCTGTTAAAAGTGACACACGTCCGCCAGTTGGTGGCGCTACGACCGTGACCCAAAAAAAAAGTACACGCTATATTCATGAAACAAAACCACATACGTGTAATAGATACGTGTGAAATTAACGTGAAAAAAAAAAAGAAAAAATACATCGAACCCCAAGTACATTTACACAAATGTAAGAAAACCAAAAAGTGTTGGTTTGTGCCCCGCTCTCTCTTGCTGTATTAATAACACTTCAAATTCTAATCACATTTCATTACAAAACTAATTGGGATTTTAAGTGAATGTAAGGGATTCTTTATATAAATGCGGTTTTTGTGTCTCATTCTCAGCACGAAGGGTGAAGATTTAACGCGAGCTGTGATGTATGTGTGCTGTCTGTGGTGCCGCGAATGTTTAGAAGGATACACAGTTAATATGTAGATTATACAAACAGCTGCTGTATATTTGGAAATGTTGCGACTGCTTCAGATTTTTCAAGCATTTGTTTTGCCGCTGTCAAACATAAAGGAAAGAGATGGGATTCCCCTAATAACAATCAATTTGAGAACGTCATCTCTATGTGTGCTATTGTCGATCATGAGATATTGTATGTCAGTGGAGAAGTACATGAATTAGCGCTGATGAAAAGAGTCCGACTGAGTGGTCTAGTGGTAAGTAATCCGCCCATTGCATAAAAGGTTCTAATCCGTCCATATAAAATTATATTTTTTAATTAAAGATTGCATCTGCACCTCAGTTGATGTATATACTGAGTGGGGACACATTTGTTTGCATTTTTCTATGGGATTGGAAAAGAGCTCAAACTCATGAATTCACAACAACAGGAGCAGTCGCGGGGGAGTGCGGGGCACAAACTAACGTGGGGTTAGTTGTCACACACGTGGTTTAAATGTTTCCACACATGCTGGTAAGATGAAACTTGAAACTGTTTACTTGTTGCCATATCAACACTGTAGATAAAACAAAATTGCGGTAAAATCCACTCCAGCAGCGGGAATTTGCGCAAGAGCGCCGGTGACCAAGATGGCACAGCTCACAAACACCCATCGCACAACCCAGCCATGAAACACTTGATTTATATAGGATGGAAACACACTGCGTGCTGGCGCTGCACATTAACAATCAGATCACCTGGTTACCCCACACCTGAGAGAGAGAGAGAGAGAGAGAGAGAGAGAGAGAGAGAGAGAGAGAGAGAGAGAGAGAGAGAGAGAGAGAGAGAGAGAGAGAGAGAGAGAGAGAGAGAGAGAGAGAGAGAGAGAGAGAGAGAGAGAGAGAGAGAACACACGCTCTACATACAAACAATACGGCCGAGAAGGCAATCACAATGGGGGACATATTTCGTTTTTCTATTTCCTGGAAAAGAGCGCGAGCTGCAGAAAAAACTGCTGACACTAAAGGACACTGATAACAGCCAGAACAAACATTTATCATAAATTCAAAATAACACATTCCAGCGCCGGATTTGCAATCAAAACATACACAGATCAGATGAAACTGCAACTCAAGAACTGGAGATGTTTAACACATGAAATGAGAAATATAGTTAACTGAAGAATGTAGTTACACATACTTAATATACATAAAGGACGAAAGTGGGATCCCTTCTAGACAGGACACAAAAAAATCTCCGTGTTATTTTGGGAATCATTCATCAATGGATCTTGGATGCCCTCTATTGGACATTTTTTGTAATTGCCACTCAGAGTGGCAATTACAACACACTGGGTTAGACATAGCCTGGGTTTTCTAGTATTTTTACATTTCAGTTGATATTTTTATATTTTATATAAAAATTAAGAAATATGTTTATTAACAATAAACTTTAAAATCCAAGCATGCCAAATACCTCAAAACATGTGAATATGACTTAATGCATTGCCATGGCAACCGTATTTAAGATATCAAGAATCCCTTCATAATTTTAAATCTGCACTGTCTTGACATTATTCAATTTTTTTTGAAGCAATTCAGGTTAATATAATAGGGATATTTTAAAGTCTGTTAAAAGTGACACACTTCCGCCGGTTGGTAGTGCTAAGACCGTGACCCACAATAGCCACATCAGTGTGATCAGCCTGCAAGGACAAACATTTAGCTCAACTTTCATGTAAATCAAATCATGCACACAGAAGATATGAGACATTTCCTTATTCAAATTTTTTGACTTTATTTGACTTTTATTTTTTATTTATATATATTATATTATATTAAATATAAATTTGATATTATATTTATATATATATATAAATTTTTTTAAAATATTGCCTTCGTCTTTCTGTATATATATATATATATATATATATATATATATATATATATATATATATACACATACATACATACATACATATATATACACAAACACACACACAGCGATCAGCCACAACACTAAAACCACCTGCCTAATATTGTGTAGGTCCCCCTCGTGCCACCAAAACAGCACCAACCCGCATATGCAGAATGCAATTCTGAGATGATATTTTTCTCACCACAATTGTACAGAGCGGTTATCTGAGTTACCATAGACTTTGTCAGTTCGAACCAGTCTGGCCATTCTTTGTTGACCTCTCTCATCAACAAGGCGTTTCCATCCACAGAACTGCAGCTCAATGGATGTTTTTTGTTTTTGGCACCATTCGGAGTAAATTTTAGAGACTGTTGTGTGTGAAAATCCCAGGAGATCAGTAGTTACAGAAATATTCAAACCAGCCCATATGGCACCAACAATCATCCATGCAATTATCTAATCAGCCAATTGTGTGGCAGCAGTGCAGTGCTTAAAATCATACAGATACGGGTCAGGAGCTTCAGTTAATGTTCACATCAACCGTCAGAATGAGGAAAAATGTGATCTCAGTGATTTGGACCGTGGCATGATTGTTGGTGCCAGATGGGCTGGTTTGAGTATTTCTGTAACTGTTGATCTCCTGGGATTTTCACGCACAACAGTCTCTAGAGTTTATTGTATTTATGGTTCAAACTGACAAAGTCTATGGTAACTCTGATAACCACTCTGTACAATTGTGGTGAGAAGAATATCATCTCAGAATGCTATTCTGAGATGCGGGTTGGCGCTGTTTTGGCGGCACGAGGGGGACCTACACAATATTAGGAAGGTGGTTTTAATGTTATGACTGATCTGTGTGTACATAAATTAAAGCTTTTGACACTTCGGACAATTGAGGGACTTGCATACAACTATTACGCAAGGTGCAAACATTCATTGATGCTCAAGAAGACAACACTACTATATGCATACTATATGTAAATATCTGTAATGTAGATTCTGATGAGCAGTAGTAAATAAAAAAATATTTTATCTCATATTTGTGTAAATTATGAAAGGGGTGTGAACATTTATGAGACAAAAGGGAATGCAAACTTATCTTCTCAACTATATATCCTGTTGATTAAACCTTCGATTAATGGGTTATCAGCTGTCTTCATTTTCTTTGGTTGTCTAGCTGTTTCTGAACAGTAATCTAAATTGAGCAATTCTGTGATTTGGCAACTAAAAACAGCCATTTGGCTCCTTAAAGTTTCAGTTTAGGAGCCAATGGCTCCTAAGTCATTATTTTAGTCAGGAGCCCTGCATGTGCTTGCAATTTACACTAGGGGTGCACCGATCCGATACCTGGATCGGTATCGGCTCCGATACTGAAGCTTTTAGACGGATCAGGTATCGGTCCGACGAGCCCAATCCACATCTGATACTGTGTGTTAGTCATGTTCGTTACTGTCAAGCTCAACAATGTCCTCACTAAATCTTGTGAATATCAGACAAACTCTGTGGCAACCACAGCGATAAACTCATTCAAAATGTTAGGGGGCGCTATGGAGTCCACTGGCCACACCCAAGACAAATGACAAAAGAATTATAAAATCTTGCCAAACTTTGACTGGTATGCCAAGTTTCAAGAGTTTTGAAAAAGTAATAAGCATTTACGAACTAGGGGGCGCTGTGGAACCAATGAGGTACGTCTATGCTGAATTGCAATACCAAATCAAAAGATGTCCTAAGACAAATGTATGTGTAAACTTTCATAAGTTTTCAGCCATTATAAGCCCCTCAAAACACCACAGGAAAATTTGAAAACCGCACATTCCAACATGGCTGACTTTCTGTTGGGCGGAGTCAAATACAACCAAGTGAACTTTGTCTTGTATGATGAGAGCAGTAAACATAAATCTCGTGCACATCTGAGCAACTTTATCCCAACAATTGCCTGCATTTTGAGGTGCTGTAGAGCTCCTTGACTACACCCAAGCCCAAACACTACATAACTTTTAGATTTTTCACAGGTCTGATGTGTGTGCCAAGTTTCTTGAGTTTTCAAGCATGATGAATGCCTTATAAATGGGTGAATGCGTTAAAAATAAAACCTCCAGGTTCCAGGGACGCCATGCAAGGGGCAGATGTGTGAGCGATGAGCTCTGCGCACTTTGCTGAATTTTCGATTATTTTCATATTATAATCTGGTGAAATTTGTTACACCCAGTTACACATTTGCCCTTTGTTGCAAAACATGGCAAAGAAGTAAAAATCCTCGGGCTCGGGAGACATTAAAAGACACTTACGTGTTCAGGATGAAAGCCCCGACAGGCCTACAGACCGGGGACTCGATTTGGATGGCGCGGCGAGAGAGGAGATCCAGCGTCAGTTGTCCAACATGTCGGTGATGTTGACGAAGATTCTTGCTGACTTGGAGGATCCTGCTGTAATACGTCGATCGATCACGGCGATGGAAATAAAATTCTCCGAGTTAGGTACAAGAGTGACTGATGTTGAAAAACGAATCGATTTTCTGGAATCTTCGGAGAGGGAATTAACCGCTAATCCACCCGTGACCAAAGTTGATCTGGAACATCTCCTTGAAAAGCTTGAAGATCTTGAAAATAGAAGCCGCAGGAATAACGTTCGAATTGTTGGAATTCCTGAGCTTGAGGAGGGCAGAGATATGGTGAAATTCCTAGACGAGTTTTTCCCGAGTCTGCTCGACATAACAGGCCACAAGCTGGAAATTGAGCGAGCTCACAGAGTCCCGTCTCACAGATCTGCTGAGGGAGACAGGCCTAGATTGATTCTGGCCAGATTTCTGAGATCATCCGATAAAGATCTTGTGTTGCGCCAGGCGAGGAGCAAAGGGAAGCTTTCTTGGAAGAACCATAATATTTTCTTGTTCCCGGACTTTGCGAGTTCGACAAGAGAGAAACGCAATCGGTTCAAGGAATGTAAGAAACTCTAACATCAGAAAAACATCTCGTTTGCTCTGATGTTTCCTGCCAAACTGAGAATAGAAACGAAGGTCGGTCGCAAAGTATTCACATGTCCAAACCTGGCAATGTCTTTTATAGAATCAGTGACTGAGTAAACCATTGGATGTTTCTCATGTGAGTGGGCCTGACTCGCTGTACTAACTCTTGAGGATGCTGGGCAACATTTTGGATTTTTTGCGTTGGCTCCGCCGAGCGGCTGGAGCTTGTTTTGTGAATAACACTTTTCCTTAAAGAAACTTTTGCATTGATAAAAGATTACTTTTGCATTGAAGTTCCCAGACAGATTGAGAGTGGACACTACGGATGACCGCAAAATATCTTCATGCTTCTCACACAAAGGATGTTTTTTATGAAGCCGACGGATTATGTAAGTCATGGTATATACTTTTATGCAGCCTCCGAGTGAATTGACTCGACCATATTGGTTCCGCCTAGCGGCTGGAGCTTGTTCTATTGAATAACACTCCTTGGAACAGCTGTGGATTAATCTGTTCGTTCTTCGTGCTTATTCCTCCTGCTGGCTGTAGTTTGTTTTGTTGAGTTTTTTAAAAATGTTTTATGGGACATTGGAATGATTACGTCATCCGCTGAACTCATAACAGCTGGCTCACTGAACATTCGTTTGTCTGTCCGAGGAATATGAACGGTTTTATATCAGCTGGAATTTGTCTTGTGGAAGATCACACCTTTAAAACAGTTCTGTGAATGAATCTACACGTTCTTAGTGTTCATTCTTCCTATTGACTGGGTTTATTTTACAAAGTATTTTCTGTTATGTAATTTTGCCTCACAAATTTGTGAGGCAAAATTGAGCAATCCGATGGCAAAGTTGTCGTGGGGACTCGTGGGCGTTCATGGACCTTTTGAGTTTAGAGGGATTGTCGCCGGTTGGCGCTGTCGTGCGCGGGGTTAATGCGCACATTTTTCTTTTTTCTGTTTTGTTCGGGGGTTGATTGTTTCACTATTGGGGAATGTGGTTTATATAATTTTGTTTTTGACACACAATTTATTTTTTCTTCTGTATCAAAATGTCAAATGTTAATATGAGTGTACTATCTCTCTCCACATGGAATGTGAATGGGTTGGGGCACCCCATAAAAAGAAGGAAGGTTATTACTTTTCTTAAACATAAGAAATATGATATAGTGTTTCTTCAAGAAACACATCTCTCCCCGCAGGAAGCTGAAAAATTTGGGAAGATATGGGATGGACATGTTTTCTTTAGTGTTGGCTCAAGTAAGAGCAAGGGAGTCATTATATTGGTAAATAAACATCTACAATTCAAATGTCTCAAACAGAGCAAAGATAAATTAGGAAGAGTAATTATTGTTTTAGCTGAAATTCAAGGGCAAAGGTTGATTTTGGCTAATATTTATGCACCTAACGCTGATGATCATGGCTTTTTTATAGATCTTGAAGGGATGTTGCAAACCATTGGCACCCCTCATGATATAATATTGGGAGGAGACTTTAATCTTTTGATGGACTCAGTGCTTGATCATAGAAGCAAAAGTGTGCAAATCCCCTAGAGCAACATTGATGCTTCACAAGATGTGTAAAAATCTTGGTTACAAACATTTGGAGACTTTTGAACCCATATGGGAGGGACTATACATTTTTTTCATCAGTCCACAAGATTTATTCTAGAATAGATTTTTTTAAAATATCCAAATCCCTTATTTCATCTGTTGTTGATTGCTCAATTGGAAATATCTTAGTCTCAGATCACGCCCTGGTGAGTTTAGAGGTGATGCCACATATAGAGAAAAATAAATCTTATAGTTGGTGCTTTAATGTGTCCCTTTTGCAAAATCCTGATTTCCAACAAATGTTAAAGATTGAAATCAGTGTTTATATGGAGACCAACTGGTCCTCGGTATCCTCTGTGGCCGTGGCTTGGGAGGCACTTAAGGCAGTTCTTAGGGGTCGGATCATACAGTATGCCTCATTCATCAAAAAATCCAAAGCACAAGAACTCGTGGAGTTGGAAGGAAATATTAAAAGTGCAGAGGCAGAGCTGAAGCGCCGTATGTCATCTGATGGCCTCAGAGAATTGACTCGTTTGAAATACAGATATAATACTATTCTGTCACAGAAAGTGGAGTTTTGGTTATTCAGGGCAAGACAGTCATACTTTGAGTCAGGTGATAAAGCAGTAAAACTTTTGGCTAGATATATAAAGCAGAGAGAGTCTTTTTCTATCATTCCCTCAGTGAAATCTGCTTGTGGTGAAATATTTACCTCGGCTATTGATATTAATAATGCTTTTAAAGAGTTCTATCTTGATCTCTATAGGTCCACGTCTTTGTCTACTGATGAAGATATCAGGAACTTTGTGGAACCATTAAATCTCCCTAAACTGACGAATGGGCAAAAAAACTCTCTTGATTCTGAAATAACATTGGAGGAGCTTAATGAGGTAATTAAGTCCCTTCCTACAGGCAAGGCTCCAGGGCCTGATGGCTTTGCCGCTGAGTTTTACAAATCTTATGCTACAGAACTGGCGCCACTTTTGTTAGACATTTATACTGATTCATTAAAGAATGGAAAGCTTCTGCCAACCATGACACAAGCCCGGATCAGTCTGATTCTAAAAAAGGATAAAGATCCAAGCGAGTGTAAAAGTTACCGCCCAATTTCGCTGATCCAGTTAGATGTAAAAATTGTGTCCAAAATTCTGGCTAATCGATTAAGTTATGACATCTCTTATACATATAGATCAGGTGTGGTTTATTCGAGGCCGTAGTTCTTCTGATAATATTAGGTGTTTCATCAATATCATGTGGTCAGTAGCAAATGAACAAACTCCGGTTGCTGCCATCTCTTTTGACGCCGAAAAGGCGTTTGATATGGTAGAATGGGATTATCTTTTCAAGATTTTGGAAAGGTATGGGTTTGGGAATACATTTATTGGTTGGATTAAGTTACTTTATAGACACCCTGTAGCAGCGGTACAAACAAATGGGTTAATTTCAGATTATTTTACTCTGGATAGGGGCACCCAGCAGGGTTGCCCTCTTTCCCCATTATTGTTCTGTCTTGCCCTGGAACCATTAGCAGCCGCGATAAGAAAGGAGGATGATTTTCCAGGGGTGACGGCGGGAGGTGTAGCGCATAAGCTTCTGCTTTACGCAGATGATATTTTATTATTCGTCTCCGACCCCACTAGATCCATGCCTTGCCTCCACAAAATTATTAACTCCTTTTCCAAATTCTCAGGATACAGAGTCAATTGGTCTAAATCCAAAGCTTTGGCTTTGACAGCGTACTGTCCAGTAACAGCTTTCCAGCCGGGCGCCTTCATGTGGCCCAAACAGGGAATTAAGTATTTGGGAATTTTATTCCCAGCAAATTTGTCTGATTTAGTCAGAGTTGATTTTGATCCCTTAATAAAAAGGTTTTCGAATGATGTGGACAGGTGGGCTTCATTACACTTATCGATGATTGGGAAGGTTAATGTTATTAAAATGAATTGCATTCCAAAATGTAACTATCTGCTAGAATCTCTCCCTGTAGATGTCCCTCTCTCTTATTTTAAGCAATTTGATAGCATAGTGAAGTCCTTCATTTGGAATGGTAAGCATCCCATGTTAAATTTCAGTAAATTACATAGGCCGATTGACAAAGGTGGGTTAGGCCTACCCAAGATTTTATTTTATTATTATGCATTCAGTCTTAGACATTTGGTTCATTGGTCGCTTCCACCTGAGAGAGCTCCTCCCTGATTTTGTATTGAAAAGGAAGTTCTTGCCCCTATCTCGCCACTGCAAAGCCTTTCGATTAAACTAGCTGGAGAGGTTAAGTCGCACCCCGTTATTTTGCATTTACACTCGATATGGACAAAAGTGTCCATAGTGTTTAATTCTGATATTTATTTAAATGTTGTCTCTAGCATATGGCAGAACCCTAAACTATGCATTAATAAGTCCCCTCTCTGTTGGTCAGATTGGATTGTGAGGGGGGTTAATGCACTTGGTGACCTATATGAGGGTGGAGTATTGAGATCTTTTGAAAATTTGGTTCAACATTTTGGGATTCCCAGATCTCAGTTTTATAAGTATTTACAGCTGCGTCACCTGCTCTGCTCTGTTTCTGGGAGTAGCATACACCCCCCAGAGCGGCAGATGCTCTGGAAGTGGTGATTGCTGCTTTTGGGAAGGGTCATGAGGCATCAGTGTATTACTCCTTGTTAATTCAGAGTCTGGGGGACCAAGCTTTAAATTCTCTTAAAAGATTATGGGAGAAAGATTTAAACTTGGTATTAGAGGAGGGAGTGTGGGCAAGGATTCTAAAAAACAAAGTCAAGGGTTCGCCTTATGCAATTTAAGATTTTACATAGATTTTATTGGACCCCCTCTAGATTGTATAGGCTTGGTCTTAATGACACACCCATCTGCTGGCGATGCCATACTGAAGATGGAGACACCATCCATGTTTTTTGGGGGTGCCTTAAGATCCAAAAATTTTGGCTGAAGGTGCAAAGTTTTGTGTGTGATGTGTTGGGCACTCAGGTCTTGTTCTGCCCCAGACTCTGTATTTTGGGTGATAGGGAGGTCATGGATTTGGTAGATAAGCACATGAAGGACTGGGTTTTGACCGGTGTGATGATTGGTAGACAGGTTATTTTGAGGAGTTGGAAGTCGGATGGAGCACCTTCGTTCCCGGAGTGGTGCGCGGAGATGGGGAGGGTGGCTGCCTTCGAGGAGGGGTCGAGTATTAGGATGGGGGTTAGGGAAACTTAAAATAAGAAATGGGGCAATTATTTAGCATTTTTGAGGGAATCTCGAGGTGGGGCGTTGGAGGGAGTAATTTAAAGATTTTTGTTTTTTGTTTATTGATTTTTTTATTATTATTGTACTTGATTATTGTATGTTATTTTATGTTGTTGTTTTAGTTTTCTGTGTGTGTGTGTCTATATTCTATTGACCACAGGGGTGTTCGTGGGGGGGGTCAGGGTGGTTTGAGCGTTTGGTAGGGGGAGGGGATATAGTGGGGGTTTAATGTTAAAAGTTTTTGATTCATTACAACAACATCTATATATTTCTTGTGTTAATTTATGAATCAATAAATAAATTTTAATAAAAAAATAAAACCTCCAGTGCTCGGGCCCTAATAATAATCCTTAGGAGAACAATAGGGCTCCAGACTTTCAGTGCTTGGGCCCTAATAATAATTGTGAATAAACATTCCAAAAACAATAGGGCTTTAGCACCTCCGGTGTAGGCCTCTCGGCCTGCACATTCGGTGCTTGGGCCCTAAATATAGCTGCAAGCAGCGATGATGGGCCCAAGCACCATGGGTCCATTTCCACTCTGTGGCTTTCAGAAAAAGCAAGATTGACACAGCAACAACTCAACATTAATGTAAACTTGTACCCTAAACATACAATGTGTAATAGATATATGCCACCATTCCAGTTTGACTACAACTTCATGTAATTTAATCCATTGCCATGACAACACTATTAAAGCTATCAAGCATCCCTTCAAAATTTTCCATCAGCAGTGTCTAAACAATTTAAGCAATTTGGGTAAATGTAAGATAACTTTTTCAAAGTCTGTTGTAAGTGCCACACTTCCTGCTACAAGTTGGTGGCGCTATGACCGTGACCCACATTAGCCACGTCCATGTGATTAGCACCCCCAAGAAAAAAACTCAATTTTGATCTAAATCACACAATGCACGCAGAAGATATGAGACACTTCCTGTTTGCCTATTTTTGCCATTAATGTAGTGAATCACCATGGCAACACCATTCGATATTTAAAAATCTGTTCGCAATTTAGCATCTTCGATGTCTTGGCATAATGTTAACAGTCTCATGAATCACCCTCTCTCAATTTTTTATTTTCATTTTACATTTTTTACTAAATTAACTTTACATTTTTGCTATAATTTAATATAATTATTTATTGAAAAAAATTTGTAGATCTAAAGATTATATTGCAATGAAATTATTTACCATTTTTATTTATCCATAAACCGGCTTTAAATTAAATTAACAAACGAAAATCATGGCATTAGGTGTTAAGGTAGTCTAAGTAGATTTTAATATGAGCACAGAAGTCATTTAGGCTTGTAATTTCGTTGCAATTCTGTTGTTGCATTTTTTTCTCTGTGTACTGTCAAAATAAATGAAGTACATTAAATTTGAGTCTGCATTCGTTATTCATACGCACAACTGTTTAAATAGCCTTTAAATTAATGTATGGCAAATAAGGACATAAATTAGTTTAGAATACTGCATGTTCCCTGTCTGTCACTCACTCGACATTGTGTCGATGTAGTGACACTTAGGGGTTCGATCTTGAGAGCCCCAATCACCTTTGCTTAAAATAGAAAAGGCCAATGAAAATTGGCGAGTGGAATTTGCATGCCACTCTCCGCCCCAGACATACGGGTATAAAAGGAGATGGCGTGCATCATTCATTCAGATTTTTTCTTCAGAGCCGAATGCATGTGTGTGTGTGTTCGTCCTCTCACCTCTTGCTACGCTGCTGGATTTTTACGGCGCATATCATCGGTCACCCTCGCACAGTTGAGTGTTGTGCTTCCCCTGGGTGCTTCAGCAGCCTGAGTCTGCAGGTGCTAAGAGAGTTTATTCAAGAAAGAGTATATTTTCTTTCTAAAAGAGCTCGTACAAACACTTGGAGGCTTTTTAAAGATGTCCTTCCGCATTTGCGCTACTGGGATGCGGCCGTTATCTCTCCCCTCCGGATACCCACGAACTCTGCCTCGAGTGTCTGGGCGCCAGCATGCCGAAGCGGCTTTCGTGGAAGGGTTGTGTTCTCATTGCGAGAACATGCCCATGAGAACGTTGCGGTTGCGGCTCACTTCCTTCTTCATGAAGCAAGGAGCCACCGCGGCTGCTCCCCAACCTGGTTCGTCCTGGCTGATGCTCAGCCGGCCGGGTCGGCAAGCATCGCGGGCAATCTGGATGTGGACATGGCAGCGTTTCTGCTGGCTCAGCCCCTGCGGACCTCCCATCCCCCAGCATGCTCGTTCTGTCCGGACAAGCTGTCGAGCGATGTAGGCGGTCTGCATCTGGGCGGGTTTAATGTGTTGTTCATGGCTCGCGACGAGGATGAGATGGCAGCCGTGCTTGCCCGGGTGGCTGCGAACATCAGGCTGAAGTGGAACCCTCCACCCTGCCCTGAGCGTTCGCGGCTGGATGATTGGTTACTGGGCTCGAAGCGCGACTCACGGCTGCACCCCGCCCCGGTCCCTTTCTTCCCGGAAGTGTACGAGGAGCTAACGAAGTCATGGAAGGTACCTTTTACTGCCCGTACACACTTCGCGGGCTCATCCACTCTGACTATCCTCGACAGCGGAGCGGCTAAGGGATATGTCGAGCTCCCCCAGGTAGAGCGCCCCGTAGCGGTGCATTTATGCCCGCAGGGCACAGACACCTGGCGTGACCGACCAAAGCTCCCTTCCAAGGGCTGTAAGTTCTCTTCCTCTTTAATAAAAAAGGCTTACAAGGCCGTGGGTCAGGTTGCTTCCACCCTGCACGCCATGGCCATCCTGCAGGTCCACCAGGCCAAGGCGCTAAAAGATCTGCACAATGGTAGGACCGACCCAGGGCTGATACAGGAACTGCGCACTGTGACAGACCTTGCCTTATGTGCAACGAATGTCACGGCTCACGCCCTGGGCGGAGATGCGAGACGCAGATAAAGTCCGCTTTATTGATGCACCCATCTCCCAAGGAAGGCTTTTTGGTGACACCATTGAGGATTTCACCCATCAGTTCTCGACGATGAGGAAGCAGACCGAGGCAATTAAACACATCCTGCCGCGGCGTGACCTGGCCGCCTTCAGACCACCGAGGTCCCGCACCCTGTCTGCTTTTCGCCAGAGCCGTTCTCCTGTGGTGCTGGCCCCGGCTCCTGTACCATCGGAGCCTGCACGCTGGCCTCAGAGAAAAAGATCCTCCCGCAGAAAGCCGGCTCCACCTGCCCGTCAGCCGGCCCACAAGAACCCCAGATGGGCTTCGAGGCAGTCCTGACATATCACTGGGCGGGCTGAGGCGACTACTGACCGGTCTGGCCCGGGGAATCTCTCCAGCCCCATCATCGCCCCAGGGCCAGCGCATGGTGAGTATAACATCTGGAAGTCTTTCCGGTCAATCAGGCGAACGCGAGTACTTCCCGTTCCCTTGTTCTCCGTCGAGAGACAGCCGACGAACAGGTAAGTGTGCTGATCTCTGGGGCCGCTCGCCCACCCCAGTCACCAGGCACATTTGCCCTGGGCTTTCTTCCAGGTGGGGCACCTGCTCTGCCTTGCCGCAAACCACCCTGCCTGGGCACGGTAAGTCCAGTCGTCCCCCTGGTGCTGCTGTCATGGAGAATGGAGGCCTGGTTAGAGCTCTCCATCCCCTCGTGGTGGCTCATCAGGACGATTCGCCTCGGCTACGCGATCCAGTTCGACCAGAGTCTGATCATTCGCCACTGACCACGATATTGATTAGATGCCTGATGTTATCAGAAGAGCTGTGGCCCCGAATAAACACCACCTGATCTATATGTAAAAGAGATGTCATAACTTTACTTAATCGGTTAGCCAGAATTTTTGACAATATTTTTACATCTAGCTGGATCAGGGAAATTGGACAGTAACTCTTACACTCACTTGGATCTTTGTCCTTTTTTAAGAATTAGACTGATCCGGGCTTGTGTCATGGTTGGGGGAAGCTTTCCATTCTTTAATGATTCCGTATAAACTTCTAACATAAGTGGAGCAAATTCTGTAGCATAAAATCTAAAAAATTCAGTGGCAAAGCCATCTGGTCCTGGAGCCTTGCCTGTAGGTAAGGCCTTAATTACCTCATCAATCTCCTCCAAGGTTATTTCAGAATCAAGATAATTTTTTTGTTCAGTTGTCAGTTTAGGGAATTCTAATGGTTCCACAAAGTTCCTAATATCTTCATCATTGGACGAAGATGTGGAACTATAGAGATCAAGATAGAATTCTTTAAAAGCATTATTAATATCAGTGGCCGAGGTAAAAATTTAACCACCAGGTAATGGTAGAAATAAGATTCTCTCTGTTTTATATATCTAGCCAAAGGTTTTCCTGCTTTGTCCCCCGACTCAAAATATAACTAGTATTATATCTGTATTTCAAATGGGTCAGTTCTCTGAGGCTATTAGACAACATTCAGCGCTTCAGCTCTGCCTTGACACTTTTAATATTCTCTTCCAATTCCACAAGTTCTTGTGCTTTGGATTTTTTTGATGAATGAGGCATACTTTATGATCCAGCCCCTAAGAACCGCCTTAAGTGCCTCCCAAGCCACTCCTACAGAGGATACTGATGACCAGTGAAGCGTCAATGTTGCTCTAGGGGGCTTACACACTTTGAGTCCATCAATAGATTAAAATCTCCTCCCAATATTAAATCATGAGGGGTGCCAGTGGCTTGCAACATCCCTTCAAGATCTATAAAAAAAGCCCTGATCATCAACGTTAGGTGCGTAAATATTAGCCAAAATCAACCTTTGCCCCTGAATTTCTGCTAAAACAATAATGACTCGTCCTGATTTATCTTTAATCTGTTTGATAAATTTGAATTGTAGATGTTTATTTATCAATGTAATGACCCCCCTGCTCTTACTTGTGCCAGCGCTAAAGAAAACATGTCCACCCCATATCTTCCCAAATTTTTCAGCTTCCTGTGGGGAAAGATGCATTTCTTGAAGAAACACTATATCATATTTCTTACGTTTAAGAAAAGAAATACCTTTCCTTCTTATTATGGGGTGCCCCAACCCATTCACATTCCATGTGGAGAGAGACAATCCACTCATATTAACAACTGACATTTTGATATAATAGAAAAAATAAATCGTGTGTTAAAAACAAGATTATACAGACCACATTCCAACATTATTACAACAGTCAAACCCCGAACTTACCTCCGAACAAAACAAACAGAAAAAAGAAAAACGTGCACATTAACCCCGCGCACGACAGCGCCAACTGCCGTTAATCCCTCTAAACTGAAAAGGTCCATGTACACATACGAAATCCCCCGCGACAACTTTGCCATCGGATTATTAATTTCCGCTGCTTCTGCACAAATTTTGTAAGGCAACACCACATAACAGAAAATACTTTGTAAAACAGACCCCAGCCAATAGGCAGAATAAACACAAAGAACATGTAGATTCATTCACAGAACTATCTTGAAGGTGTGTTCCTCCACAAAACAAATTCCAGCTGATATAAAGCCGTTCAGTTTCCTCGGACAGATAAACAAGTGTTCAGTGAGCCAGCTGTTATGAGTGCAGCAAATGACGTAATCATTCTAATGTCCCTTAAAAATACTCCACAAAACAAACTCCAGCCAACAGGAGGCGTAAGCACAAAGAACGATCAGATTCATCCACAGCTGATCCGAAGGAGTGTTATTCCACAAAACAAGCTCCAGCCACCAGTCGGAACCAAAAAAAAAAAAAAAAAAAAAAAAAAAAAAAAAAAAAACCACAAAAGACAAAACAGACACCCTGATTTCTCGAATGGTCAAGTGTGTATTGAGCGAGTCAAATTCACTCGGAGGCTGCATAAAAAAATTTTAAAAAAAAGAAAAGAAAAACACCATGACTTAGTCCGTCAACTATATAAAAGACATCCTTTGTGTAGGTATGAAGATATTTTGCAGTCATTCTTAGTGTCCATTCTCAATCTGGCCGGGAACGTCAGTGTAAAAGCGATCCGTCCATGCAAAAGTTTCCTGGAGTCATGCCAAAAACAAACTCGAGCCGCTAGGTGGAACCAACACAAAAAGAAACAAAAATGGCACCAAGCTTCCTCAGACAGCCAGAGTACACAAAGCAAGTTAATCCACTCTGGAGCTACACGAAAAACCCCAAATACCTTACTCACCCATTGTTTTTATAAAAGACAGTGCTTGCTTTGGACACGTAAATACCCTGCGACCCTCCGTTTCTATTCTCAGTTTGGCCGGAAACATCAGTGCAAAAGTGATCTTACGTTTATGTAAGAGTTTCTTACATTCCTTGAATCGATCGCGTTTCTCTCGTCGCATTTGCAAAGTCCGGGAACAAGAAAATATTGTGATTCTTCCAAGAAAGCTTTCCTTTACTCCTCGCCTGGCACAACACGAGATCTTTATCGGATGATCTCAGAAATTTGACCAGAATTGATCGGGGCCTGTCTCCCTCAGCAGATCTGTGAGCTTGCTCAATTTCCAGTTTATGGCCTGTTATGTCGAGCAGACTCGGGAAGAGCTCATCTAGGAATTTCACCATATCTCGGCCTTCTTCTATTTTCCAAATCTTCAAGTTTTTCCAAAAAATGTTCCACGACTATTTTGGACGCGGGCGGATTAGCGGATAATGCCCTTTCCGAAGACTCCAGATAATCGATTCGTTTCTCAACTTCTGACACTCTTGTGACCAACTCAGAGAATTTTGTTTCCATCGCCTTAATCGATTGATGTATTACAGCGAGATCCTCCAAGTCAGCAACAACTTTCGTCAGCATCACCGAGATTTTGGACAGTTGATGCTGGATTTCATCACCCGACGAGCCTTCCAAATCGAGTCCCCGGTCTGCAGGCCCAGAGGTTTCATCTTGAGCATGTAAGTGTCTTTTAATGTCTCCAGAGCCAGAGGATTTGGACTTCTTTGCCATGTTTACCTCAAAGAACACATATGTACTGGGTGTATTGAATCTCACCAGATTATAACATAAAAATAATAAAAAAAACAGCAAAGTGCGCAGAGCTCATAATTCACACGTCTGCTTCTCGCATGGCATCACGTGATCCCCCACCTTTGCATTTTAAATAAACCATAATTGTCACATACTTCAACAGATCATCTTGTATTATTTGGATTTATTATGAAAACGTTTATAAATAGTTTAAATAACAAATGGCATGAACATCGAGGTACCGCAGCTGTGCAAAAACATTGTAAACCGACGTGCGATTGAGCAGGACATTTCATTTTGCAAATCAGTCTGGCTTCGATTCCTCTGTCGTCATTTCCTTTCCTTCCATCCTTTCCTCATTTCATAAAGAGGGTGGAGCAAGGAAACAAGGAAAAGGAACAAGGAGATGAAATAAGGATGCACAATTTCAGAAATGAGAACATATTTCTAAAAAAATGCTATTCATGTCTTTTGGTGTAAAACTGTTTTAATTATCAAAACCTGAGTGCACCTTTAATACATATCATAATGGTATTCTTTGGAACAAACACATATGTGGTACATTTTGTACAACAAAGGTGCAAACCAACACCCTCTAAAAAAAACAACCTTGATTTTTTTAAATTTTTTTAAACAAAATAATAATCCCTCTATCAGCGACACTACATCACATTTGTGGAAGCAGCATGTGTTTGGTAAAGCTTTGATATACAAGAGCTTGCTGCTCTGGCTGGATTAGTTAAGATGGACTGCAGTCTGCTTAAACCTGCCTTCAGTTAACTTTTCAACATTGGAAATCACTTGAATAAAGGCATACAGCCCTGGTTCAATATTTATGATTGAGATATTCATTATAATGCAACTTAAAATTTTAATTCCACAGAGTAGAAATTCGGTCTTGGTCAAATACACAACATCACTCCACACAAACTACACTTCAGAAAGTCAAAGTTAGTTGAAAAAGTTAATATGATGCTGTAACTAACATCCTCTATGGTTGTGGAAAAAAAAAAAACACCATTTTACCATATTCTGAACCATTTTGGCCTGATGTGATTGTGCTGCGATTGAAAGACAATTTTAATTTCATAATAGAATGAAACATTACTGAAAAGCATGTCACCCTCAAGGAGACATTGTTTTAAACGAGCAGGGAAAACATTTGAAGGAAGCCCAAAGTAAATCCCTGAGCACAAGAGGTCACAACAGCACAAACCAATACTGTTCTAAAAACAGTACTGCAAATATGAAAACTGAAGTGTGCTTGCTGATATACAGATGTGATTACAATGAAGTCCTCTTGATTTTATGTCCTGATTAAATGTCAGATGTAAACACATTTAAATGTTTGAGGACCTGAGAGTGTAGCAGATTCTTTAGTCTTCTCACATAGTGAGCAGAGTCGCGCTACAATATTCGAGAAAAGAAAATGTAACAGAGTCCTAGATAACAAAATGTAATAACAAAAGTTTTAAATAAGTGTCAAAATGCATCTCACTAGCTTCTCTAGATGATCAGCATTTAACCAATAAAAAAACAAAGGGTAAGAGACACATGATCATTCTAGACAGACCGATGGAAGCGTCTTTAAAAAAAAAAAAACAACAACTATAAACATAAAAAGCTGAAAATACAACACACTGTTCATTCAGAGATAACTTCCAATGGCCAGTAATATTGGTCAGAGAGTTATATCTTCTCCCTTAGCCTGAAAAAGGTTAACTTTTACATGACGTTCAGTTTTTCTGGGTGTTCCATCTCTAATTCCTGGATACTTGTCATCTTCCTCACTGCCATCATTGTCTTGTTCCTGGGTGTGCCAGTCCCGTTTGAGCGGGGTTAGCTCTGGAGCAATTATATCTCCATCCTGGAACAGACACGTTCACATTATTACATGTACAGCAGTGCTTCTCAACTGGTTTTGGTTCAGTGGCAACCAACACAGCACTAAATAGTTTTTATCGTACAAAATGTAAACAAAAATGCCCTTTAAATAAGACATTCAAATGTATTTATATAACAATTAACTAGTAATATTATCACATCTATGCTAACAAAACTTTTAACATCACATTACATGATTAATAGGAACATTTTCTAAATGCATGAACAAAAGAAGTGCGATTTACCAGCCTAACACATGGAACAAATATTGCACTAGTATTTATATAACCAAGTGCCAGATGAATCTCCACCAAATTATTGTAGAGTTTGATGGGATGCACAGCCTTTGATGCCAAAACAAGAAAAAATATGGAAAGTGTTTTCTGCCTTTTTAAAAGTTGTTAAGCCTATTTATTGAACTAATATAATATATTGCATGATTATACTGTATGATTAGTTTACTTTTCTTATTTGCATTTAGCAATATAGATATAGTTTTTCCCTGCTGTCCACAACCCTATCAGAACAGACCTGCAACCTACCAGCTGAATTGACATGAAGTGAATGTTACCTGTGGTTTAGTGAAGTTCTTGTCCATGCACCATTGGACAAAGTACTTCTTTGCCACTTCAAGACTCTTGTCATCCGTCCTCTTACAGTAAACCCTAATGAGCTGTTCAGCAAAGCGCTCCGGAAGGAGTTTTGACACCTGGAATGAGACCAATGCATCAGGGATGCTGGATTTACACCATGTGTTCTGCCTTCACTAGCCAAAAGAATTGGGAAATGATCAAAACTGCAGTGTACCTGTTTTTTGCAAATCTTGATTGCTTTGTTGGGGTCATTCTTGCAGTAGAAGTGAACGCTGTTCATGGGATTTTTATCCTTCATTCCATAATCCATGTGAATGACCTAATGAATAAAGGAATTAATATGTTAGACTAGATAAAAAAAAATCACAAAGAAAAATCTGAGGACAATTTGTTTCTCACATACACTAACTACAAAGTCCTCAGCCCTGAGGTCACCATTGATACCACTGGGTTTGGAACTGGCCACTTCCTTTTCCCATTCACGCAGTTTTTCCTGCAAGAGGTCACAGAAGTTATTTTTCTATTCAGCACTCAAGTCACATAAATACAATTACAGGAAAAACAAAAAAGTGTCATACTGGATTCAGAAAACATATCAGAAAAGCAACTACTGTATATTTTAGAATAAAACACTGAATAAAACCAAGAAAACAGATGCTTCATAAATTAAAAGATATTAAAAATTGGAGAAATGCAGTTTCTTAACAACATAGTAGATGTTTCTTGACAGAAAAAGATAAACATTTGATGATTCATTGATATTGTAACAATGTTTAAAGTAGGTAAAGTGCAGTGTAAGGGGTATCTGGCTGATCGGGGTACTTAGATTTCAACACAAGTTCATACATAAAATTTGACATGAAGGACACTGTGAGACAAACACTGCGAGACAGCAGCCTGGGTTATAGCATAGTAGTATGCAAATATAAACTAGTATTGGAAAATATAATCTGTTTTAACAATTTTGTCCATATGTTTCGTACCTGTGATATGTCCACATGTGTCTCTGGTGTGGTCTGACCTACACATTTATACAGACGTCTACAGATGATGTTTTGTAAGATGGCTCGAGCATCAGACAGCTCCGGCGAGGACGAGTACAGAATCTGTTCAAAAATATGATCTACAAACACACGTCATAATAAAATCAGCAAACCAGCTAAACACTCTTTATTCAAATAACATAAAACAGCTGAAATTCAATATGCTAACTGAGAATTAACACTAGAGAGAATTAAAATGAAAACATTTAATCATCCTCCCTGACCTGTACATAAAATCCTTAAGGAGAGCCGTTCACACAGGACACGTTCTTGTTCATAATGGATGCAGATTTGTACCATTTGTTAACTTTCATACATTCAGAATTTATTTGCATTTCAATCATTTTCACATTCAACTCTCAATGTTAAAAATTACAGATTAGAATGTAAAACAAGAGATATGGACCTGAAACAAAGACACTTCCACTAACTACACTTATCAATGGCAGAGGAAAGATCAAGGAAGATCAATGACAATTAGTGCACATATTCTGTTGTGTTTTCAATCAAATCAGGATAATTAAAACTATGTCAAAACTTCTGTATATCATCAGAGCACATGGTAATTGTTTTTCACCACTGTGATTCCTGTGTAAGAATATTTACATTGCTGTATGTATTAATTCATAATTCAATTCCAGTTGCCACTCCGGTTTAACGCTACTCATAACTGCCATCTCAAATTTCTTACATCGTTTTAGTGGCTTCAGCCAATCGTTGCATGCATGTCTTCATTTCTGAAATAATTTTTAAAACAAATGTTATATTAAGCAATGTGGATTACAAAATTGGATTACAAAATTGGGCCTACCTGTTAGATTACAGGAGTTTCGAAAAGAGTTCATCTAAGTTTGTAACATTCCATTTTTAAATCAATAAGCATCCCAAAACAAAATTGAAAGGAGCCTTGAGCTTGTGAAGAAGGATCTCACCACTGCATTTCATCTTAAATTCCAACATTTATAATCAAATTTCTCTCCCATAAAAAAAACAAACAAAAAAAAAAACATAAGGGATGTTTGAAGACCAAATCTTTTTTTTTTTACCACAAAAAAAAAAAAAAAAATTATATATTTTGGTTTTGTTTTTTTTGGCAAAATAATTGAGAAATTTGGTTCTGCCTGCTTGTTGTATTAGTACATTAAGACACGTTAAACATTTTTGTGTTAGGTTCTAGGTTTATTAGAATGTCCAATTAATCAATGTCCCGTATTTAGCTGGAAGAAAGTGAGCCATCTGCGATGTGTATTTAACCTAGATTTAATGTCCTTCCTGCAAATATTACACATTATGTAGTGTACATTTGGACAGACAGATGAAGACTGTAGCTCGACTATGCAAATCTTGCTGTAGCTTGCTTATAACTGTGCATGTAAACAAACTTGACTGCAGAATGGATTGCTGTGGACTAAGTCCAGTGACAGGCTTCTGCTCAATGCTATGGAAGTAAAGCAAACAATACATTGACTTATGTCCACTCGTTCATCTGACACAAATGTCTTTGAATTATCTTCATTTGTGAGATTGTCTAAGCATATATTTGTAACTAATTTGATCATGTAATTAATTTGATTATTTTTTGTTTTCATTGACAGCCCTAATTATAAATTAAATACCAAATTACCAAAAATATACCAAAATACCAAATTATTTTTTGTCAACAATCTTTCAGCAAGTAACATTTTCTCATTTCTGGTCTTTAAATCGCATGAAATACACTCAGTGACTGGGTACACATGTACACCTATTTATTGATGCAATTATCTAATCAGCTAATTGTGTGGCAGCATTGCAATGCATAAAATCATGCAGATACGGGTCTGCAGCTTCAGTTGATATTCACATCAACCATCAGAATGGGGAAAAAAGTAATCTCAGTGATTTTGACCGTGGCATGAGTTTTGGTGCAAGACGGGCTGGTTTGAATATTTCTGTAACTTCTGATCTCTTGGGATTTTCATACACAACAGAGTCTAGAGTTTACTCAGAATGGTGCCAAAAACAAAAAACAAAAAACATCCAGTGAGTGGCAGTTCCGCGGGCAGAAATGCCTTGTTGATGAGAGGTCAACGGAGAATGGCCAGACTGGTTCGAGCTGACAGAAAACTACGGCAACTCAGATAACCAATCTGCACAATTGTACTGAGCAGAATAGCATCTCAGAATGCAAACATGTAAAACCTTGAGGCGGATGGGCTACAACAGCAGAAGACTACATCAGGATCCACTTCTGTCAGCCAAGAAAAGAAAGCTGAGGCTGCAGTGGCTCACCAAAACTGGACATTGAAAGAAAGCATTGCCTGGTCTGATGAATCTTGATTTCTGCTGAGGTACACAGATGGTAGGCCCACTGCAGCCACAGCTTTCTGAATCCCAGAAGATCAGCAGTTACAGAAATACTCAAACCAGCCCGCCTGGCACCTAAAATCATGCCACGGTCAAAATAACTGAGATAACATTTTTCCCCATTCTGATGGTTGATTTGAGCATTAACTGAAGCTCCTGACCTGTATCTGCCTGATTTTATGCATTGCACTGCTGCCACACGATTGGCTGATTAGATAATCTCATCGATAAGTAGGTGTACAGGTGTACATAATTAAGTGGTCACCGAGTGTAAAAATGCATTACTTCAGACAAACTTCTCTCAATCATACTGAAAAGACATTATTGGTCGAAAACTACCGGTGAGTTTGGTGTAGGCCTCCATGTCTTCTATAGCTGAAGAGATTGTGAATATCTTGCCAGAGGAACCCTGGATGCAGATATGAGGATCAGCCTTTACGAAGGCTTCTGTAATCCTGACAAACACACACCAGAATATTCACATCAACCTCTGAAGCTGAAAAATGTGCTCGTGTTCGATGATCCTGATACATACATGATCTCAATGATGTTGCCAACTTTGTGCTGATATGCTCGTCGATGGAGGCAGTTACGGGTGTGAAACATGTCATAGAGATTACCAACTTCCTGTAAGGAGTAGAAGAATTCAAACCACAAAATCACATTTGCACATGATGCATTTCCTTTGTTTTCAGTAATCGTTTGGCATCAGGGACTTTTTTTGTTTTGTTTGTCCAGATCTATTAAATTATTCAAAATAAATTCAGCAGTGACTTGAATACAGCTCTTCTAGGATGATGAACATGTTTTCAATTTCTGAGCTCAAAGTCATTTTTATATTTTCTCTCAGGCTTAAAGTAAAAAAAAAAATAATGCGGTGTAACCGTCTGGAGACAAAGTCTCATCAAATGATGAAATTCTTGAAAAAATAAATGTTGGCATGAGAAGTGATGAAAAAGATTTAATTTAAAAAAATTTGTGAAACAATTTTGTTTTAAAATATGCTTAATATATGAATAATTTTTGTCCACCAATCAAAGTCCAATATGTAGGTTGACATTTTGTTGTCATTTTACAAAACAACATAAGACCCTCATGACAGTGTGTGAAGTTTTAAAGAAATATTATTTTGTCAAATTATTAAAAATCAAAATTTTGACATTATGACATTTTGTTCAGGTCATATGGTGAAACCCTGAGAAAACTTCTTGATATTTGTGACAAAAAACTTCATGATATTTATAAGAAATATTTTACCTTGAAAAATGTATTTGAAAACGTTTAAAAATGAATAATTAATTTGTGTACACTTGTGTAAATTTTATATCTTTTACCAACACCACTTTTGGTTACACCACTTTTATTTTTCACAATATATATGTACAGAATCAACCATTATCCCCTTTTAACCCCCACGTAACTTTGACTTCCATCCTCTAAGAATTATCTGTTTGCCAATCATTCAACTAGTTTGGACCCAGCTTTTTGTATATTTATCACCTACTTTAATAACCACCCCATCAGGAGTCACGTGACAGCATGCGAGGAGCGGACATGTGCTAGTTTTAATACTATTTGTGTCATAAACCAGTGAGATTTGATAGGCCCTGATTCTTGGCTGTTCTAGGAAGACAATGTGTCAAAAAATTCAAAACCCTCGGGCTCTGGAAACATTAAAAGACACTTACGTGCTCAAGCTGATTCCCCGAAGCGGCAGGCCGAAAGCCGCGGACTCAGTTCGGACGGTGAACTGAAAGAAATCCGGCGTGAATTGATGAATGTGTCGACAATGCTGATGAAGGTCGTTGCAGACTTGAAGGATCTTGCTGTGATACGTCGATCGATCACTTCCATGGAGACTAAATTCTCTGAGTTGGTTACAAGATTATCAGACATCGAGAAACAGATCGATTATCTGGAGTCATCGGAGAGGGAATTATCTGATAATCCGCTAGCGACCAAGATAGATCTGAAAAGCGTTTTTGGTGAATCTTAATCGACGACACAACGTCCGAATTGTTGGAATTCCTGAGCATGAGGAAGGCTGAGATATGGTCAAATTCCTAGACGAGCTCTTCCCAAGTCTGCTTGACATAACAGGCCATAAGCTGGAAATCCAGCGAGCTCACAGGGTTTCAGCTCGCAGATCCGCTGAGGGAGACAGGCCCCGATCAATTCTGGCCAAATTCCTGAGATCATCTGATAAAGATCTTGTGTTACACGAGGTGAGGAGTAAAGGAAGGCTTTCTTGGAAGAACCACAACATTTTCTTGTTCCCAGACTGTGAATTCGACGAGAGAAATGTGAACGATTCAGGGAATGCAAGGAACTCTTACATCAGTGGAAGGTTACTTTTGCTCTGATGTTTCCGGCCAAACTGAGAATAGATACTAAGGATGGCCTTAGAGGATTTACATGCCCGCAGCAAGCATTGTCCTACATAAAGACAATCTAGTGAGTAAGCCATTTGGTGATTTTCGTGTTGCCGCTTAGTGGACCTGTCTCACTGAACATTCACTTGACTACTCGAGGAAACTGGGTGCCTTTTTCGTTTAGTTTTGTGCTGGTTCTGCCTAGCGGCTTGAGTTTGTTTTGTGTAGAATAATTTCTTCAGGACAGCTTGTGGATGAATCTGATCATTTTGGGTGCTTATGCCTCCTGTTGGCTGGAGTTTGTTTTGTGGAATATTTCTTGCAGGACATTGGACTGGGTTTGACTGCCCGAAGAACTGAACGGCCCGTTTTTTTGTTTTGTGCTGGTTCCGCTAGCGGCTGGAGCTTGTTTTGTGGAGGCACACACCCTCGAGACAGTTAAGTGGATGAATCTACATAGTCTTTTTTGTGCTTATTCCACTTATTGGCTGGAGTTTGTTTTATAGATTATCTTCTGTGGTGTAATTCTGTTTTACAAATTTTTGTATAGAAACACCAGGTCTGAGCAATCCGATGGCAAAGTTGTTGTGGGGACTCTCACAGGTGTACATGGACTGTTTGAGTTTAGAAGGATGGACGCCGGTTGTCGCTGTCGTGTGTGGGGTTAATGCGCACATTTTTCTGTTTGATTTGTTCTGGGGAAAGTTCGGGGTTTGATTGTTGCACCAATGTGGAATGTGGTCTTTACAATTTTAATTTTGACACACAATATATTTTTTCTGGTATGTCAACATTTCAAATGTTAATATGAGTGGATTGTCTCTCTCCACATGGAATGTGAATGGGTTGGGGCACCCCATAAAAAGAAGGAAGGTTATTTCTTTTCTTAAACGTAAGAAATATAATATAGTGTTTCTTCAAGAAATGCATCTTTCCCCACAGGAAGCTGAAAAATTTGGGAAGATATGAGGTGGACATGTTTTCTTTAGTGTTGGCTCAAGTAAGAGCAGGGGAGTCATTACATTGATAATTAAACATCTACAATTCAAATGTCTCAAACAGAGTAAAGATAAATTAGGAAGAGTCATTATTGTTTTAGCAGACATTCAGGGGCAAAGGTTGATTTTGGCTAATATTTACGCACCTAACATTGATGATCAGAGCTTTTTTATAGATCTTGAAGGGATGTTGCAAGCCACTGGCACCCCTCATGATATAATATTGGGAGGAGACTTCAATTTTTTGATGGACTCAGTCCTTTTTATAATTAACATTTTTTATTTATTCAAAGAAAAAACAGAGAAAAACACAACACATACACACCGAATCAACATTTAACCCCCATTAATATCCCTCTCCAAACACCAACCCCTAACGAACACCCCCGTGGTTACATAAAATAATACACACACACAAAAAATAAATAAAAATAATAATTAAATATATAATAAACATACATAATTAAACTAAACTTCTCTCTCCCATTCCCTTACCTGAGAGTACCCCAAAACTGCCAAGTACCAACCCCACCTTCTGATAAACAAGTCCCCAAACCCCAGCCTTCTACCTACCACCTCCTTGAAAGCTGCCACCCTCCCCATCTCCGCATACCACTCTGGAAATGATGGCAATCCGTCCGACTTCCAACCCCTTAAAATAATTTGTCTGCCAATCATAATACTAGTCAGAACCCAATTTATTATATATTTGTCCCCTAAATTTACGACCGCCCCATCGCCCAAAATACAAAGTCTGGGGCAAAGTACAATTTGAGTGCCCAAAACATCACACAAATAACTCTGAGCCTTCAACCAAAAATCTTGGATCTTTACACACCCCCGAAAGACATGGGTTGTGTCTCCAACTTCTGATTGGCATCGCCAGCAGGTGGGTGTGTCTTTAAGACCAAGCCTGAATAAGCTAGAGGGGCTCCAATTAAATCTTGAATTGCATAAGCCAAACCCTTGCATCTCTAGATGCAGACTTGATATTTTTTAGAATCCTAGCCCACACTCCTTCCTCCAATACCAAGTTTAAATCTTTCTCCCATAATCTCTTGATAGAAGTTAAATCTCCGTCCCCAGACTCTGAATTAGTATGGAGTAATACACTGATGCCTCATGACCTTTTCCAAAAGCAGTAATCACCTCTCCCAGGGTATCTGCCGCTTTAGGGGTGTGTGCTACTTCCAAAAACAATACAGAGCAGGTGGTGCAGCTGTAAATACCTATAAAACTGAGATCTGAGAATCCCAAATAGATGACCCAAATTCTCAAAAGATCTCAACACTCCACTCTCATACAGGTCACCAAGTGTAGTAACCCCCTCACAATCCACTCTGACCAGCAGAAAGGGGACTTGATACATAATTTAGGGTTCAGCCATATGCTTGAGGCAACATTTAAATAAATGTCCGAATTAAACCCTCTGGACACTTTTGTCCATGCCAACTGCAAATGCGAGATAACGGGGTGTAACAACTTCTCCAATTAGTCTGATAGAAAGGCTTTGCAATGGCAAAATAGGGGTAAGAACTTCCTGTTCAATATAGAATCAGGGAGGGGCTCTTTCAGGTGGAAGCAACCAATGGGCCAAATGTTTGACACCGAATGCATAATAATAAACAAAATCTTAGGTAGACCTAGCCCACCTTTGTCAATCGGCCTATGTAACTTGTTGAAATTTAATCTGGGACACTTACCATTCCAAATGAAGGACTTCGCTATGCTATCAAATTGCTTGAAATAAGAGAGGGGGACATCTACAGGGAGAGATTGTAGCAGGTAGTTGAATTTTGGAATACAATTCATTTTAATAACATTAACTTTACCAATCATAGATACATGTAATAAAGCCCACCTGCCCACATGGCTCAAAAACCTTTTTATTAAGGGGTCAAAATTATCTAACTAAATCAGACAAATTTGCTGGGAATAAAATGCCCAAATACGTAATGCCCTGTTTAGGCCACTGGAAAGTGCCCGGCTGGAAAGCCGTTACTGGGCAGTACACTGTCAGAGCTAAAGCTTCGGATTTAGACCAGTTGACTTTGTATCTCGAGAATTTAGAAAAGAAATTAATAATTCTATGGAGGCAAGGCATAGATCTAATGGGGTCAGAGACTAATAATAAAATATCATCTGCATAAAGCAAAAGCTTATGCGCCATACCTCCCACCACCACCCCTGGAAAATCATCTTCCCTTCTTATCGCAGATGCTGATGGTTCCAGGGCAAGACAGAACAATAACGGGGAAAGAGGGCAACCCTGCCAGGTGCCCCTGTCCAGAGTAAAATAATCTGAAATTAATCCATTTGTTTGTACCGCCGCTACCAGGTGTCTATAAAGTAACTTAATCCATCCAATAAAACTATTCCCGAACCCGTATATTTCCAAAATCTTAAAAAGCCCCATTCTACCTTATCAAATGCCTTTTCAGCATCAAGTGAGATGGCCACGACTGGAGTCTGATCATTTGCCACTGACCACATAATACTGATGAAACGCCTAATGTTCTCAGAAGAGCTGCGGCCCCGAATAAACCCCACCTGATCTATATGTAAATGAGATGTCATAACTTTACTTAATCGGTTAGCCAGAATTTTTGACAATATTTTTACATCTAGCTGGATCAGGGAAATTGGACGGTAACTCTTACACTCGCTTGGATCTTTGTTCTTTTTAAGAATCAGACTGATCCGGGCTTGTGTCATGGTTGGCGGAAGCTTTCCATTCTTGAATGATTCCGTATAACTTCTAACAAAAGTGGAGCCAATACTGTAGCATAAGATCTAAAAAAATTCAGTGGCAAACCATCTGGCTCCGGAGCCTTACCTGTAGGCAAGGCCTTAATTACCTCACCAAGCTCTTCCAAAGTATCTCAGAATCAAGAGAATTGTTCATCAGTTTAGGGAGTTCTAATGGTTCCACAAAGTTCCTAATATCTTCATCAGTAGACGAAGACGTGGAACTATAAAGATCAAGATAAAATTCTTTAAAAGCATTATTAATATCAACGGCAGAGGTAAATATTTCCCCACCAGCAGATTTCACTGAGGGAATGGTAGAAAAAGACTCTCTCTGCTTTATGTATCTAGCCAAAAGCTTCCCTGCTTTGTCCCCCGACACAAAGTATGACTGTCTTGCCCTGAATAGCCAAAACTTTTATTATATCTGTATTTCAATTGGGTCAATTCTCTGAGGCCATCAGAACAACAGTCTAAACAGATATTAGAAACTTTGTGGAACCATTAGAACTCCCTAAACTGACGACTGAGCAAAAAAATTCTCTTGATTCTGAGATAACCTTGGTGGAGCTTGGCGAGTTAAGGCCTCGCCTACAGGCAAGGCTCCGGGGCCAGACGGCTTTGCTGCTGAATTTGTTAGATCTTATGCTACAGAACTGGCTCCACTTTTGTTCGAATTTTATTTGGAATCATTAAAGAATGGGAAGCTTCCGCCAACCATGACAAGCCCGGATCAGTCTGATTCTTAAAAAGGACAAAGATCCAAGCGAGTGTAAGAGTTACCGTCCAATATCCCTGATCCAGCTAGATGTAAAAATATTGTCAAAAATCCTGGCTAACCGATTACGTTATGACATCTCTTATACATATAAAGTGGGGTTTATTCAGAGCCACAGCTCTTCTGATAACATTAGGTGTTTCATCAATATCATGTGGTCAGGGGAGAATGATCAGACTCTGGTCACTGCCATCTCACTTAAAGCCGAAAAGTCGTTTGATATGGTAGAATGGGATTATATTTTTTAAGATTTTGGAAATATACGGTTTCGGGAACACTTTTATTGGATGGATTAAGTTATCTCATGAGACATTTTTCCTCTGGGCAAAAATCTTTATTTAAAACTGATTGCAAAGATTTGTACTTGTGAATAGAAATACGCCACAGCAGTATCTATAGAACATATATTTTTAAGTCCTCAACCAAAAATAATCATTTATGATAGACCCTTACTGAACAACGCTGCAAAAAGTATCAGGTGCCACGTGACAGCGCCGTCTATGAGCTGCTTCAGTAGCGGTCTGCACCTTATTTACACCTGATGATAATGATTCTAAAAACTTAACTCAATAAACATTAAATAAAAAATTCAATGCGCTGCACTGTTTAGTGAGCTTTCCAGACCAAAGGCAATTAAACAGTTGCCACAGTGCCCTGATTGGATGGGATTAATCTGGCCCTGTATGTTTTTATTCTCTAAAAAGAACCAGCTCATAGGAGTCATTTGTTCATCCTGTATGTTTCTTGGTGTAAACTGTGCTTCCAGAACCACAGTGGGGGGGAAATTCACTAAACAGTTGTGGCACTTTTGTGCGTGGTATTTCTGCGCAAACACCTGCGTCTTATACACTAACCACCCACAATCTATTTAGTCATATACATTCCTTTCCTCGCAAACACACCTTCTTTCGATGTAAATTAGGCTCATTGTAATTTGCGCTTCATTCACAAAATTACCACCAAATGAAACAAGGCGGTAAACCAAGTTTTGTTTATAAGAAATTTGTGTAGATTTATTATCGATTATTTCAGCAGAAATTCATCAAATAATGATCAAATGATGGAGAAGAGTGGTATAACCTGTCATGTATCCAGATGTGCGGTGCAGTTGAGCACACTTTCATGTTAAGAGAGATGATACATGTGTCTGGATCACAATAATGGAATTAATGCTGTTCAGTCCCGGCAGATGTGTCATATGAAGGTGGTCAGCTGCGTCCTCCACTGTATAGTGCTCAGAATTCAGCCTGCAAGATCATTGTGTGTGTAATTTGCGTTCAGCATAGTTCTCTTTTTGAAGTCGTTTCGACAAAGACACTGGGCACCTCCTAAATGCCCTCAGAATACAGACCATCTGCCAGAGCATGCTCCTAATGTTGCTGTACCACAAGGAGCTTGGGCAAGGAGACCTCATCCTCCTGCACCGAAAAGACCTGAGGGACACAACCACCCCATGAAAAAGAAGCAGGGGTAGCTACGTGCTTGCCCTTCAATCCCCTGAGAGAAGTGAGCCCGGTGATAGTTCGCCCTGCCTCCTCTCGTTCAAAGTTATCCCCACTTGTAGTGAGGGGTCTGTTGAAAACAGGGCAAAGTTCAGAGAAATGCCCACAATGTATTCTCACTGCCCATAGGCAGTCAATTCTGTATTCATGTCACACAAGCACTCTAACATGCAAAAAATAATAAAGGCTAAGAGCCCTGTTCAAACAGTGGCCCAATTAATGTTTGCAACACAAGCTTTGAAAACAAAAAATTGTTTTGCACAAAAAATTTCAAAATCCAATAAAGGAGGATTTAAATTCAAAACAATTGGGGAATCCATATCCCCTTCCTGTCACAGGGGCATTTTCAGTGCCCATCCCCAAATGTCCTCAATGTGCTGCTCTGACAGTGGGGATGCTTTCTCATTCACTCCCGATGTGGCATGCTTAAGTAATCTGCGTGTAGATGCTCGGCACAATAGGGAGGGGTTACAGGTTGCAATCTGTGAAACGCTCACCGGCGTTTCAGAGGCGTGTTGCAGTCAAGGGTAATAGAGGGCAGTGGTAGCTCAGCGGTTAAGGCTCTGGGTTACTGATCAGAAGGTTGGGGGTTCAAGCCCCAGCACTGCCAAGATGCCACTGTTGGGCCCTTGAGCAAGGCCCTTAACCCTATCTGCTCCAGGGGCGCCGTATCATGGCTGACCCTGCACTCTGACCCCAGCCTAGCTGGGATATGTGAAAAAGAAGAATTTCACCGTATATGTGCAAAATGTATAATGTGTGATAAATAAAGAAAATTATTATTATAATTATTATTATTAGAGAGCTTGGCGCAGGTCCAACGAGACGAGATCGTCTCTCTGCTGTCAAAACGAGTGAACAATCAGAGGAACAGTCAGGGTTTTACAGCCGCTATTTTCTGGTTCCCAAAAAAGATGGGGGTTTGCGTCCAATTCTGGATTTGAGGGTCCTGAACGCTTACATGAGGAAATACTCATTTAGAATGCTGACGCACCACAAGTTGTTACTACAGGGAGATTGGTTTACAAAAATAGACATGAAAGATGCATATTTTCACATGGGTCAAATCACAAACCACACAGGAAGTTCCTTTGTTTTGCCTTCAAAAGGCCAGGCCTTTGAATGTTCAGTTCTGTCATTCGGTCTGACTCCGGCCCAAAGTGTGTTCATGAAAATTGCCAAAGCTGCGATCGCCCCGTTAAGGGAGAAGGGGCTGATAATCACGGCATATATAGACAATTACCTAATATGTGTGGCAATGGAACAACAGGCGAGGGAATACACGTTAATGTTCGTCTGTCACCTGCAGTCTCTGGGGTTTATAATCAACCATCAGAAAAGTGTATTTACTCTGACTCAAGAGTATAGATTTCCTGGGGCTCACTTTGAACTCAGTCACATTTAAAGCAAAGGTGTCGAAAGGAAGGGTAAAGGCATTTCAGGAATGCCTCTCATGCTTTCATCCCAAAGCGAAAGTGCATTTTTGTTTGTGCCTGCGTCTGCTCGGACTGATGGCTTCTATGATTGCCGTCATTCCGCTGGGTTTATTTATGAGAAACGTTGATATATGGGTACATTCTTTGAACATGGATGCAAAGCGGGGCATGCACAGGAACAAGACTGTTTTAATCTCTTGTGCATGCCTCAGAGCTTTTCAGGTGTGGAGGGATCCAGCCCTGTTAGCCAGGGGCGTGACGTTAGGCGTGATTACAACTCGCAAAGTCATCACAACAGACGCATCCCTCACGGTCTGGGAAGCATTGCTGGAGGGGCGTGGAGCGAGTGGCAAATGGTTAACTTTTCTGAGTCAGTATCATATACATTTTCTTAGTTACTCCCTGTGTACCTCACCCTAAAGCACTTTCTACCTTTCATTCATGGACATCATGTTCTAGTGAGAACGGACAATACTACGGTAGTGTATTACATAAATCGCCAAGGGGGAACGTGCTCCAAGCACCTCCATCAGATGGCCCATATAATTCTAATGTGGGCAGACAATCACCTGAGTTCATTGAGCACAACATATGTTCCCGGGCACCTGAATTTGGGGGTGTATCTGTTGTCCAGACCTCAATTTCCAACCAGGAATGGACAGTGCATCCTTGGGTGATAGAGATGATTTGTGCACAGTTTGGAAGGGCTGCCGTAGATCTGTTCGCTTCGCATGAAAACGTGCAGTGCAAGATGTTTTTCTCGATTCGTGACCTAGATGTGCCCTTGGGGATAGATGCGCTGGCTCACCAGTGGCTGAACGTACTACTTTACGCATTCCCTCTTGTACACCTCATTCCTCATATCTGTGAGGGTGTGCGAACAAGGGTTAAAAATTACATATGTGGTGGCACAATCGGCCATGGCTGTTGGAAATATTCGGAATGCTGAAAGGGGAACTCTGGCACCTGCCGACGCAGAGAGACCTCCAATCACAGGCAAGGGG